>NW_027618698.1:0-64057 GCF_964187855.1 Myxine glutinosa
CCACGAAATTAAAAACACCTCACAGCCATAAAACACGTAATAAAAATGCCTCACCACCACGAAATTAAAAACACCTCACAGCCATAAAACACGTAATAAAAACACCTCACAGCCATAAGACACGTAATAAAAACACCTCACAGCCATAAAACATGTAATAAAAACACCTCACCACCACAAAATTAAAAACACGTCACAGCCATAAAACACGTAATAAAAACACCTCACAGCCACGAAATTAAAAACACCTCAACACCACGTCATTTAAAAACACCTCACCACCAAGTAATTCAAAACCCCTCACCACCACGTAATTCAAAAACACCTCATCACCAACTAATTCAAAACAACTCACCACCACATAATTAAAAACACCTCACCACCACGTAATTATAAATACCTCACCACCACGTAATTCAAAACACCTCACCACCATGTGATTTAAAAACACCTCACCACCATGTGATTTAAAAACCTCACCACCACGTCATTTAAAAACACCTCTCCACCACGTCATTTAAAAACACCTCACCACCACATAATTCAAAATACCTCACCATCACGTGATTCAAAACCACCACATCGTTATTAAAAACACTTCACAACCACGGAAACAAAAGTTTGAGGGAGTCGTTAAATGACAACACAGACTGCCCAGATGTGTAGATACATACAGTAGATAAATGACATGTACCCGAGTTGCCGTTTTGTCATGGTTTAAACCAATCATAATTCAAACAATTATTTTGCACAAATGTATTTGTAATACACGTGATATCACATTTTATAAACAATTGAAGTTGAAAACTTAAGTAGGGGAAAAAAAATTTCCCAAAATTTTCCATAAAAGAAATTGGAAAATTTTTCAAAAACAATACCCTTAGGACATACCGATGGGAGAGATATGTGCAAACCAGAAGTTTGGTACGATTTCACAAAAGTTTGAGAAAGTCGTTCAGTGACGAGACAACACAAGACAACACAGGACAGGACAGACGCTGCACAGATATATATATATATATATATATTTATATATATATATATATATATATATATATATATATATATATATATATATATATATATATATATATATATATATATATATATATATATATTTATTTATTTATATATATATTTATATATATATATATATATTTATATATATATATATTTATATATAGATATATATATTTATATATATATATATATATTTATATATATATATATATATATTTATATATAGATATATATATTTATATATATTTTTTATATATAGATATATATATTTATATATATTTTTTATATATAGATATATATATTTATATATATATTTTTATATATATATATATATATATATATATACTGTATATATATATATATATATATATATATATATATATATATATATATATATGTATATATACACATACACACAGACTTGGCATTTAATATGGAATATTTTTTTTGTGGGGGTGAACTTACTTTTCAAGATGACTTAGAACCAAAAGTTCATTAGAATTATGTTGAAATTATTCTAGATTTTGTTAATGTGTCCTTTAAAAGAAACAAAAACCACATTTCACATTTTGAAACAAATAAATTGATCCTTGAAAGTGATGTAAACTGATATCGAACTCAATTCACGGACAGTACTGTGTTAAATTTGTGTACGTTTTCCAGAAGTATCTCTTTATTTTGCACATTAGCCAAATTTTCTTTCAACAAAAACAAAAGTTAAATTATGACTGGGATTACGGACAGTAAAATTACAGTTCAGTACTTCGTGTAACCCCCACGAGCATTCAGGAGAGCACGTACACGTCGAGGCATGCTGTTCATGAGATTTGCCAAGGTTTGGACAGGAATCGCTTGCCATGCAGTGAAAATAGCCTGCTGCAATTCACGCACAGAGGTCGGCTGCTGGTCCAAGTTGTCGATTTGACGCGTTAATTCTGCCCACATGTTCTCTATCGGATTCATATCCGGGGACATGGCATGCCACTCCATATGCTCGACACCACGGTCAGCAAGAAAATGTTGGATCATGCGAGCATGATGAGGCCGTGCATTGACATCTTGGAAGGCAAAGTTTCCTCGAAAGGCTGCACGAGCAAATGGAAGCAATGTTTCTTCCAGAATGGCCCTGTACTTGAACTGGTTCTGGTTTCCATTCAGAACAACCAGGTCAGTTTTGCCCCCTGCATGAAAAGCAGCCCAAACGGTCACCCCACCACCTCCAGCTTGGACTCTTGGCACAATACAATCTTCGTTGTAGGCTTCATGCACTTGTCTGCGTACTCGGTTGCGGCCATCTTGACGATAGACCAGAAATCTAGACTCGTCACTGAAGGTCACGTGATTCCAGTGTCCTGGCTGCCATTGACGGTGCTCTCTGGCCCACTGCAATCGGCGCTGGCGGTGTTGTCTGGTCAGGCGTCGCTTTCTCAGGGGACGCCTGGCACGATAGCCTGCTTGAACCAGTCGTTGGTTGACTAGCCTTCTGGATACAGGCACATTTGTCAGTCGCTGCCACTCAGCCCTAAGCCGATTAGCTGACTTGGTACGGCCATTGCAGACTAACCGGTGCAGCTGACGATCATCTCTCCTTGTGGTTCTGCGTGCACGTCCTGGCCTCGGTAATGGAGTAGGGACACCCCTCCGAGCATTTCGTTTCAGGATCTTTGACACCTGACCTTGAGTGATGCCATACTGCCGAGCAATAGCACGCTGTTTCATGCCGTAATTCGTAAAGCCACCATTCCATGACAAACAGCATTGTCGAGTTGACGCACCATCTCCAGAGGAAGCGGCAATAACTTTTGGAGATGTGCAGCAGTTGTTTTCCACTACTACAGAACGCAACAACCCTTGTATACCCGACTGTGAAGCCAATCATCAAATGCACCTGTCCGTACATTTTGCCACGCCACCTGTGATATAATCCTGTTGTTGACTTCTTGCTGCGACAGACAATCAGTGACATGGTTCTTTAAACAAATAAATCACCAAAGTGTAAAAGAAACTCACCAGATTGATATACTGAGTTAAGAAAGTAAACCCAAGTCAAGAAAAAAAATAATTCCATATTAAATGCCAAGTCTGTATATCTATCTATCTGGAAGCAGAGTGTCAGGAGAAGGGTTGGCGAGTTTCTTGTCAGCCATTTGAGGTGGGGTGTAGAGGGTATATTGGAAATTCCTTTTCTACATTTCTTGCTCGGCTTGGAGTGTGTGGGACAGAAAGAAGGAGGATGTGTGACAAAGTGGCCCAGGTTGCCTTGAAAGGCCCACTTTGGATATGTTGGAAGTTTATGGAGGTACGTCGAACGGTGTAGGTTGAGGTTGTGGGTGGTGGTTCATTTCAGTCTAAGGGGGTAGTGACTGAGCACGGAAGAGAAGTGTGTGTGTGTGTGTGTGTGTGTGTGTGTGTGTGTGTGTGTGTGTGTGTGTGTGTGTGTGTGTGTGTGTTGTGCAGGAGTGTGTGTGTGTGTGTGTTGTGCAGGAGTGTGTGTGTGTGTGTGTTGCTTTCCAGGAGAGTGTGTGTGTGTGTTGCGTTGCAGGAGAGTGTGTGTGTGTGTTGCGTTGCAGGAGAGTGTGTGTGTGTGTTGCGTTGCAGGAGTGTGTGTGTTGCGTTGCAGGAGTGTGTGTGTTGCGTTGCAGGAGTGGGTGGGTGTGTTGCGTTGCAGGAGTGGGTGGGTGTGTTGCGTTGCAGGAGTGGGTGGGTGTGTTGCGTTGCAGGAGTGGGTGGGTGTGTTGCGTTGCAGGAGTGGGTGTGTTGCGTTGCAGGAGTGGGTGTGTTGCGTTGCAGGAGTGGGTGTGTTGCGTTGCAGGAGTGGGTGTGTTGCGTTGCAGGAGTGGGTGTGTTGCGTTGCAGGAGTGGGTGTGTTGCGTTGCAGGAGTGGGTGTGTTGCGTTGCAGGAGTGGGTGTGTTGCGTTGCAGGAGTGGGTGTGTTGCGTTGCAGGAGTGGGTGTGTTGCGTTGCAGGAGTGGGTGTGTTGCGTTGCAGGAGTGGGTGTGTTGCGTTGCAGGAGTGGGTGTGTTGCGTTGCAGGAGTGGGTGTGTTGCGTTGCAGGAGTGGGTGTGTTGCGTTGCAGGAGTGGGTGTGTTGCGTTGCAGGAGTGGGTGTGTTGCGTTGCAGGAGTGGGTGTGTTGCGTTGCAGGAGTGGGTGTGTTGCGTTGCAGGAGTGGGTGTGTTGCGTTGCAGGAGTGGGTGTGTTGCGTTGCAGGAGTGGGTGTGTTGCGTTGGAGGAGTGGGTGTGTTGCGTTGCAGGAGTGGGTGTG
Source organism: Myxine glutinosa (assembly GCF_964187855.1). Lineage (NCBI taxonomy): Eukaryota > Metazoa > Chordata > Myxini > Myxiniformes > Myxinidae > Myxine > Myxine glutinosa. Next base: position 4,284 of record NW_027618698.1, read on the forward strand.
TTGCGTTGCAGGAGTGGGTGTGTTGCGTTGCAGGAGTGGGTGTGTTGCGTTGCAGGAGTGGGTGTGTTGCGTTGCAGGAGTGGGTGTGTTGCGTTGCAGGAGTGGGTGTGTTGCGTTGCAGGAGTGGGGGTGTTGCATTGCAGGAGTGGGGGTGTTGCTTTGCAGGAGTGGGTGTGTTGCGTCGCAGGAGTGGGTGTGTTGCATTGCAGGAGTGGGTATTTCTGTTGCAGGAGTGGGTGTGGTTTTGCATGAATGTGTTTTTGTTTGAGTGGTGCATGTTGTAAGGGTGGTGGTGGGTGTGGTTTTTTTTGTTGTTGTTTTTTGGTGTGTGAGTGAGTGGATGAGGGGCTGTTTATTCTGGGAGTGGAGGCAGTTTTGTTGTTGTTCTAGTCTGTGTTCTCACTGGCTGGGGGTGGGGGTATGTAAGCATCCGGGTGGAGGCGTATGTAAGCATCCGGGTGGAGGCGTATGTAAGCATCCGGGTGGAGGCGTATGTAAGCATCCGGGTGGAGGCGTATGTGCCCCTGCTGGCCCACGTTAGCTGACCGTATCGAGGTTGAAGGGCCAAAACGGGATGATGCTGAGGATCTCGGCTGAGGACCCACTCAGTGAGGCACATTTGTGACCAGGTGTGTTTTGAAATTATATATATATATATATTGTTGCGGATCTCAACGTCGGCCTTTCCTCTTACCAAGGGGGGATTAGTCCCCTTGTCTTTTACTAGCCGACGTGATCCGGGGCTATGACGTTCCTTCTGGACGGCGTTGAATAGGGTGGTAGGCCAAATTATTCCTATTACCTAATTACCAACGCCTCCCAGAAAGCAAGGAAATAACCCCGCCCGAATCACGGTTGTAGTGGAAACGCCAAGCGACAGCGAGCCGTGATCCGAGCTGTTAACAAGAACTAACCCGATCTGAGTGGTTCCGAATCGTGCCACGCTTACCCAATGGAGGAAAGGACTGATACGGTTGAATTAGGAAGAAACAAGGAATAACAATTGGTTTATTTACAATTTGTACAGGAAGGAGGAGTGAAGCTTATACAGTGAAGCTTATACAGTCTTAACTTATCCCAGGACACGGGCCCGTTTCACTCTCAGACACACTCACACGGGGATGTAGAAGGTCAGCGTGACGGTCCAGGGATGATGGCGTCCAGGCAGTCGCTCCGGGTCCCCGACTCGTGAAGCAGATGGTCAGAGCGGCAGAAGCTCCCCGCGGGTCGTTTACGCAAAGCGGACAGTTACAGGGCGAAAGGCATGGCTGGCTGGCGGTTACTGGCGACCACGTTTTAAATGCGTACGTTTTAAATGCACTGGCGCTATATGCGCTCCAAATACCGCTCAATGGGCGCTCCCCAATGCAAGTTCAATAGCAGACGTGCTATTTCAAAGCGCGTATCCGCTGCAGTCCTTTTCCAATGCGCTTTCCTCACGAGGCCTCTTTGCACAGTCACGTCGCATCAGTCCTTTTTACCAAGCGCGATTTCTTCAGTCCTCTTTCGTGCGCAAATCGTGCCAGTCCTGTACAAGGGCTTTGTGCGCGTGTTTATATAGTGCCGCCCAGCGAACCCTCTGGAACTTGCCAGCCGCGCCCTTACCACGCCCCTTAAGCCATGCCCACCGAGCCCTGGTTGGTTGTTGGCTCTTACCGTCTCGCTGCCGCTCCCCAACCTCAACGCCGGCTACACCCTCTCTCAGGCCTACCTCGTGGCATTTGGCTGGTTTCGAGCGAAAACCCTTGCCAGCAGCAAACGCTGCTGGCAAAGGAGGTGGATTAGCCGAATCAGGGCGTGGGATGGATGCTGCCCAACGAGGTAGATTTGGAGGGTGGGCCGCAAAATGAATGGGGCCTACTCTTATTTCTTTTACACAACGCAGGTATCACTAATGGAAATGACCTTATTCTCACACATACTATGACATAACTAATGTTCAAAGGTGGCCTACGTGTTGCTTGTGGACTAACTATGGGGGCAAACCTTTAACCTTTAATGATGGTATATGTACATTCTCAGAACCATAACAATATATATATATATATATATATATATATATATATATATATATATATATATATATATATATATATATATATATATCTATCTATCTATATCTATATATATCTATATATCTATATCTATATCTATATCTATATATATCTATATATCTATATCTATATCTATATCTATATATATATATATATATATATATATATATATATATATATATATATATATATATATATATATATATATATATATATATATATATATATATATATATATATCTATCTATAATTTTTTTTTTTTTTTTTTTTTTTTTTTTTTTTTGCGTGGGTATACAAATTAAGTTTTGTGGTGTGGAAGTGAAACCCTTCTGTTAGCAAGCGCCGAGACCACTCCCTTTTTTCCGGATGAAGTGACAAGCAGTTACTGGTAAGGTGTGTGCAGGGATGGGGATGTGAGCAGCTGTCTTACTTTGCATTTATTTTTGCAGTGTGTTTGTAACACATGTGGGGCCACATCCGATCCGCTGCCCTTTATCCAGATGATCCAGTACATCTCAACGACAGCATTTTGGTGAGTGGTTTAACTCTTTTCTTTCATAACCTTTGGTATAGTGATGCTGTTTGTTATTCAATGGTTCCACAGTTGAGACTGCCTATTGGGCATATGGAAGGCCAAATTGTGCCCTATGGGGAGGCATACAACAAAACCATGCCCCCAGGTGGAGTTGACATCCATTCAAGGGGGTGTGGTCAGTCCGGATAACGAAGCAATTAAGATGGTCAATTAGTTTGTCACTTATAAAACTAGACATGCCACAATACTGATAATAACAAATTAAACTTTATCAAAATGGGCTGTGCATGGAGTAATCTAAAGATTGACCTTATCTTAACTACTTCATTCTATGTGAGATGCAGCAGGCTGTATGACGTAAAAACAACATGCAGATGCAAACACAGACACAAGGTGAAGAGACTCTACAAATTATAACACACGGGATTAATAATCTCTAACTGTACATGATGTACATTTCTGTACATGATTATACATACTGATACATTTCATTTCATTTGATACATTTCTGACATGATGATACATTTCTGTACATGATGTACATTTCTGTACATGATGCACATTTCTGTACATGATTATACATACTGATACATTTCATTTCATTTGATACATTTCTGTACATGATGTACATTTCTGTACATGATGCACATTTCTGTACATGATTATACATACTGATACATTTCATTTCATTTGATACATTTCTGACATGATGCACATTTCTGTACATGATGATATAACTGTACATGATGCATGATGTACATGATGTATATGAAGTACATGATCACGACAAATCAACTTCTGGTTAAATTAGACATTAAAATGTGCTGCATGGCTTTATTCTGTGGCCTTTGATGGGGCCTTGTGCTGCATTTTATATATCTGCAAAAAAAGGGAAGCCAAACGATGAAAATACCATCAATTAATTAATGGGAAGCCAAACGGACGAATAACTTTTATGAAAGGCTTATTGTGTGAGGCCTCATTGACATTCTGATTTAGTGCCACAATTTCTACTGCCAAGGCAACTTCACCTGCCATGAGCTAATCTTTGCCAGTTTGGACCATTCTACACTGATCTTTTGTATTGAGTAAATACCCCATTGTTTGTCTGAAATGTTTGAGTTTCTGGAAGGCTTGGCAATTCCATAGACATGACTGTGCTGTTGGCCGACTCATGTCTTCCTAGCGACCAGGCCTTTGCAATGGAACGACAGCATGGAGTTCTGAGTGCTGAGGACTATGGGAAAGTCCTGCACATGGCTAGCACTATGGGAGACTACCGCTGTTGTCCAGTATGTTTGTTTTTTCTTCTTCTGCAAACCAACAGGACACATTCACATACTACTAATCCATTTTTAACCTCCACTTCAGAATTTACTTAAATACGCATATGAAGGTGTCTTATTTGGGGCCTAAGCCTAGAATCCTTTAGCGTAATGGTTTTCATTGTGCTAGGTTCCTAAACATTTTTAAATAAACCTTGTAGTTTTCCTCAACCTATTTGAAGTAGGATTTGTCGGGTAGATTGGTGAGAGTAAAGGAAAATAAGAACAAAATGTTTTTATTGCTAATATTCGCAAGTCTGTCGGATAAGAGCGAACCAAACTTGTGAGAAAAATGCCTGCCATATTTAGCCAACTGATAACCTACGATCTGAGTTCCACTTCATCCAACTATTACAGATAAATATATTCCATTACATTTTGACATGTATGATGGCTTTCTGTAAACTCATAACCAAAACCAAGATGGTTCTGTACTGGTAGTTGGTGTTGGAACAGCTGAAATTATCTCAACCACTTCATGCTCGAGTTTCCTTCAATATGTGACTTTCAAAATGACGTATGGATGCCAACAAGGCCCTGTGTGTGTGCGTGTACGCTTGCGCGTGTGTGCGCTTGTTCGTTTAGAACGAGACAAACAATAGATTTATAACCATCACAGCTCCCATAGGTCCCTCCCACACCCCCCTCTCCTAATATAATTTTTAACTTACCCTGTACATTCAAACGCCCCAGATACGTCCTTCACATCGGTGTTCAGAAGCACCCAAACCAAACAATGTGTCTCCCTCAAGGAAGTCTACCTCATACATCCAGCTTCCGCGTAAATATAGCTGGCACAAGCTTTGTGTATTTTCATGTCACCAACACAAGCTTTGTCGAAGAGTTGGTTACCATTATTTGGTAATGACGTACAGCATCATCTTTCCAATTACAGACGTCCATTAAATAAATCACCAAGCCAGAAATGTTCACAGGAGGCACTCCCACAATGGTCAAAGTTCATTCATTGGGCGCAATCCGTCGGAGGTTTGTACACATGTTCGGAAGCTTGCAGTATTGTCAGCTGCCCATTTGGCGAGCTAAGAACGTTCTCCAAGTCTTCCGGGCACAGCCCCTTTCTCTCAGGTATTTTCCAAGTATTTTAGGCTTCTTTTAGATGCTTTGTGAGCCAATTTAGGTGACAATCATAGTCTCGCACACACAATATACTTTATGGTGCCTCGGAACACCGCCGTTTCAAGGGGTGTCTGCACATGTGCACCAAGCATTCTGAGGTGGATTATGTCATTTTGAAAGTTGCATATTAGGCCGAGAAAAAGACATTTCCGGTCTCTAGTCAGCGCGCGCATCGATTTTGACCCTGCGCGTCAACAATTTTTTTTTTTTTTTTTTAAATTTCCAACGGTACCTACAAAATCGTGCGCCTGTTGTTGCCCGGCCAGCGCGCTATCTCGGGAAATACGGGTCTGTGAGGGTCGCCATTGGTATCAACGTTCGCGCACGGTTCTCCCCTACAAAACTGCATTTAGTTTGTCCAAATCCAACCAGCCGTTCCAAAGATATGAGTAGTTTTGTGTACCGTGCCGTCATGAATCCAATCGGCTGGATATTGTCATTTATTGAAACGAAGACGTTCTTTGTCGGGTTCGTGTGAAGCAACCAGAAGGCCTAGAGAGCTGCGGGTAGTCTCGTTAGTTATGCCTGGATCCTATCTCGTTTGTCATGAAGTTGTAAGTGTCTGTGATAATCTGGTGGACTGGGAGAAGAGATCGTGGGAGACCATCGGTCTGTTAGACCACTTGCGCATGCGCAGTGTTGACGCGATTGATGCATTGGAATGTTTGACGGTACGGCGAGGCGATCTCGAGAACGAAATGGCAGTCAATAATATGCTTGAAGAACTTAATGATTTTCAGAATAAATACATTTTAAAATAACTTAAGCTTGTGTTCATTATTTACAAAAAGGCCTACTAGTCCCATTGGCTGTCTTTAATTTATATCTGGACGGCACCACAGCAGATGAGGAGGACCGCAAGGCATGAGGACACAAAAAACAACACCTTTATATGTGCAATCCATGCTTTTTAAAAAAGAAAAAAAAAACCGCATCGCCACATCAATTCTGGAAGTTTGGTCTGACCAGAGACCAGCAATATTTTTTTTTTGGCCTTATTTATGTGTTTTGCATTTGCACAAAAAGTAGTCATAATGTACATATTTTTGTAAACGTTTGGTTTAACATCCATGTTTTTGTCCTCCTTGCATCCACAATGCCCTTATTTGGTTTTAAATGTCAAGCTTCAATTGGGGGTAGACTCCACAGGGCTGTACAGCACAATTGTGCAATGGTCACATACATTTGCAAAGGTTTCAGTGGTGCTTTATATCTTGGATGGTCATTTTCAGACTTTGTCCTAATCAGCAATACAAAACTTGTTTATACCAAATAGCAAAAGTCACTTCTTAAACAAGGGAAGTCAGTAAGAGGGGTTGTAGGGACTAATCTGCCTCCAAGGAATTTCACATATTTAGGGAGGTTTCAGTATTGTATAGAAAATGCATTTGAGATAGATTTGGAACTAAAAAGGTAAATTGGAAAATGATGTAGGTTCATGCATAGTGATACGTTTTGTTTGTGGTATGAGTGCAGCTTTGCGTTTGTTGTCTGGCATGATTTACACTTTAGAATTGCCCTTTAGAATTACCCTTTAGAATTACCCTTTAGAATTACCCTTTAGAATTGCCCTTCAGAATTACCATTTAGAATTACCCTTTCGAATTAAACTTTAGAATTAGACTTTAGAATTTGACTTTAGAATTACCCTTCAGAATTAGACTTTAGAATTAGACTTTAGAATTAGACTTTAGAATTAGACTTTAGAATTAGACTTTAGAATTAGACTTTAGAATTAGACTTTAGAATTAGACTTTAGAATTAGACTTTAGAATTAGACTTTAGAATTAGACTTTAGAATTAGACTTTAGAATTAGACTTTAGAATTGGACTTTAGAATTGCCCTTTAGAATTACCCTTTTTTTTTTCTTTCTTTTTTTGTATACAAGATCGAGGCTCGTGAAAGAGCGAACATTAATCACACAGAAAGACAAACCGACACATAAAACATATAACATCGGGAGCGGTAGACAAGATGGGGAGAGAGGAGGAAGGACACAAACACAACATTTGAGAGCAGGGACTGAGAGACATCGAGAGATCTGTGAGAGGGAGAGGGCATTGGGGGGCGGGGGCATGGGAAGGGGGGGGGGGTGGGAGAGGTATAAAACATATGGACACTGCCAGGACTTCCAGGAAAGAAGTTGGAATTTCAAACAAGGTGGATCTGGGGTGAATTAGCGGGGGTAGAAAAGATCAAGGTTTTGGATGGGGGAAGATAAGAGATGGTGGTGAACAGCTGTTTTAAAGACCTGGAGGGACGAGTGGGATTGAAGGGAGTGAGGGAGTTTGTTCCAGAGGCGGGAGAAAAGAGGAATTAAAGAGTGAAGTTGAGCAGAGAGCCGAGATTTCGGCAGTTTAACCATCAGAGGGTTGCTGGCAGATCTTGTGCGACCTGTAGGAATATTTGGGGGACAGAGCACAGAGAGAGCTTGGGGTGCAAGGCCGGAGAGGACTCGGTAGAAGACAGAAAGACCACCTACCTGCCTGCGGTGAGTGAGTGAAAGGCCCTCAGAGATAGCTTCATCACGGGAGATTCCAATAATTCTGAAAGCTTTGGTTTCGACAGCGTGAAGCCGAGCTAGGTGTGAGGCAGGAGCACCAGCCCATAGGGGAGAACAGTATTCCATTGAGCTGCGGATGAAAGCCTTGTATGTGGTGAGGAGCTCAGGTGTGCCGAGGAAGGACTTCGCACGACGGAGGATGCCCAGTCGGCGACTGGCTTTGGAGGCCAGCTTGGAAATGTGGTTTTCCCAAGAAAGATCATGGCAGATAGTGAGACCCAAAAGCTTGAGCGACAGAACTTCTTGGAGAGGATTGTTGAGAAAGTAGATGGGAGGGTTGTCCAGTCGATCTTTTCGGAGAGACATAGTAAGAGTGTGAGATTTGTCAGGATTGAAAGACATGTTCCACTTGTTTGACCAGTCTGTGATTTTGTCCGTCTTCAGAGAGTGAGGAGGCTGCAGACTGCCGTTCTGAGGGAAGAGGAATGGAGCGGCAGAGAGTGGAGTCATCAGCAAAGAGATAGAGAGGATTTTCCAGAGAGTCGGAGAGATCATTGATAAAGACCAGAAAAAGCACAGGGCCCAGAACACTGCCTTGGGGAACTCCAGCCTGAACAGGAAGGGGAGTTGAGAGAAATCCATTCAGGGCCACACGTTGACTACGACCAGAGAGGACGTCCGCAAGCCATGCATGGAGATTTCCATGGATACCATAGGAGGAGAGTTTGGTGAGCAGAGCTGGGTGCCAGACCGTATCGAAGGCACGTGATATGTCGAGGGAGACGGCTCTGATTTCCTGTTTGGCATTGAGGACCTCCATCCATTGTTGAGACAGCAGAAGCAGCATGTCCAGAGTAGAGTGACCTGGTCTGAAACCAAATTGATGATCAGAGATCAAGCCATTGGAGAAGAGGAAAGATTTCATATCCAAAGCAATGATGGATTCCATGACTTTGCTGATAATTGGGAGCAGGCTGATTGGTCTGTAGTTGCAAGGATCTGTTTTTGCACCTTTTTTGTGTAAAGCGGTAATGTTTGCTGATTTCCAGGATGCTGGCAGATGACCTTGAGCAAAAGAGAGGGTGAAAAGGACAGAGAGAGGGTGAGATAGAGCAGCAGAGCAGGATTTTAGGACCCGTGGGCTGATGCCGTCTGGTCCAGTTGCAGAATCAGAGTCGAGGTTAGACAAAAACTCCTCCACCTTGTCAGGAGAGAAGGACACAGAGTCCAGGAGCAGTTGGGTTCGACTGGGAAGGGTGGGAACAGAGAGAGATGGGTTTGGGACAAAAGATTTTGAGGCAAACACAGAGTTGAGGCATTCGGCTTTGTCACGTGCGATGTCAACTGTGTGGCCATTTGAGGTAAGGGAGGGGATGGAGGGGGAAAAAAACACCAGAAACGGATTTGACCAGACGCCACCAGAATTTGGAGGAAAGAGAGAGGTTTGAGAGTTCATTCTTGAGTGTGGAGAGATAGCTTCCTGGCACTCCTGAGGGTAGACACACACTTGTTCCGAGCTTGGTGGAAGGAACTGAGATTGCCTTCAGTTGGATTTGCCTTCCAAGAGGCAAAGGCAAGTTGTTTCAGGGCAACTGCCTCACCACAAGATTCAGTGTACCATGGACGGGAGGAAGGGTAAGACAACTGAAGACGAGATGGGATAAATCTGTGCATGAGAGAGCAGTTTGCTTTGGAAGAATTCCCAGGAAGAATTGATGTCAGAGGCAGTGGAGATGGGAGACCAATCCAGACGATTGATGGCTGCTTGAAGACCGTCCCAGTCGGCCTGAGTGAAATGCCAGACTCGTCGACGCTGAGGAGGCTCTCTGAGAATGGCCAGAGAGATGTCCACTTTGACGAGCACATGATCAGAAGAACCGATTGGAGCAGAAGAAGAGCAGCAGACATTAGCAGGGAAGTTTGTCATAACCAAGTCTAGAAGAGAAGATACTCCATTGGCTGAGATCCGGGTCGGGAAATTGACAGATTGTGTCAATCCCAGTGAGTCACAGAAGTCCTTTGCTGAGGTTTCATGACTGGTGAGAGAGGAACCCACACCCAACCAGCTGGCATGATGACAGTTGAAGTCACCACATATGAGGAAGAGAGAGTTGGGATGAGTGGATAAAAGTTGGTCCATGTTGTCAGACAGTGAAATGTAAATGGAGTCATCACTGTTTGGCGGACGGTACAGAACACATATGAACAAAAGGTGGGAGCGGAGAGGAAGCCGTAGCCAGAGGTACTCTTGGGGGTGAGGAGGAGAGAGGGCAGTGCAAGGAGAGTGAGGAAGAGAGTTTTTGATAAAGATAGACACCCCACCACCAGGACGAGGCTCAGGTCTATCATACCAGAGGAGGGAGTAACCAGGAAGAGATATTAAGGAATCAGAGACATCTTGAAGGAGGAACGTCTCTGTTAAGCAGATCAAGTCTGGATTGTCAGAAGCAACCTGTATGGAGAGATCAGTCAGGTTTGAGCGAAGGCCCCGGATGTTTGAGGTCCATACCGTTAATGAAGAGAGAGGGGGAGCATCGGGTACAGGACAGGGGAGGGGATGAGTAGGGTAAGATGAAGGATGAGAGGGGGAGGTAGGGAGAGCAGTTGATAGTGTGTCAGAGATTACAGAAGAGTTCCAAGAAAGGGAAGGATGAGGAGGATGAAAGGTTTGATGGTGAAGGGATGATGCACAGTGAGGGGTTGTTTGAGGGGGGGGCAGAGGAAAGTAGAAGGTTGGGGGGGGGTTTAGGTATGAGATAGAAGGGAGACGAAGTGGGGAGGAGGCAGCTTTGAGGAGGAGGAGGGGGGAGGAGGGAGAATTGGAGAGGAATGGTATGGGGGTAGATTTGAATGGGAGGGGTTGGGGGGGAGTTTTGAAGGGGAGGAGTGAGGGGGGAGTGTAGGAGGGGAGGGGCAAGGGGGGAGTTTAGGTGTGGAGGGGCAAGGGGGGAGTTTAGGAGTGTAGGGGCAAGGGGGGATTTGGAGGGGAGGGGCAAGGGGGGAGTTTAGGAGGGGAAGGGCGAGGAGGGAGTTCAGGAGTGGAGGGGCAAGGGGGGAGTTTAGGAGTGGAGGGGCAAGGGGAGAGTTTAGGAGTGTAGGTGCAAGGGGGGGGGGGATTTGGAGGGGAGGGGCAAGAGGGGAGTTTCGAAAGTGGATGATTAATCAAAGACAAACATTGATAACAAATTGGGTTTGTTGTGATTTTCAAGTTAGCAATCCGATTCAGAACGATGGAGGAGGGGTGGAATGAATGTGAATTTAGACCATGTAGTAAGGGAGACGTATAAGAGATTGAATTTCTTTTTTTTGACATGGAATGAGATGGAGAGGAATTTGAAAAAAGCCTTTTAAATAGGAAGAAAAACAGCGTGTTGTAATATAATAATAATAATAATAATACATTTATTTTATATAGCGCTTTTCAAGAAGCCCAAAGACGCTTTGACAGAGTACAAAAAAACAAGTGCAAAAAGACAAAAATCAACAGGTAAATAGTCAAAGCAAAAGGAAGGAGAAGGAGAAGAGATAGTCAGGGGTTAAGTGCTGTGGGTTAAATGTTGAATGCAGTGTTGAACAGGTGGGTGTTGAGTGATGTTTTGAATGTGGTGAGTGAGGAGGAGTCTCTGATGGTGTGAGGTAGTGAGTTCCAGAGGGTGGGAGCAGCGATGGAGAAGGCCCTGTCCCCCCAGGATCTGAATTTGGTCCGCATGGGGTGGGGGGGGGGGGGTCAGGAGGTTGGTACCAGCAGAGCGGAGGTTGCGGGTGGGAGTGTGTCTGGAGAGGAGGTCAGTCAGGTAGGATGGGGCCAGGTTATGGAGGGCTTTGTAGGTCAAGAGGAGGATTTTGTACTGGATTCTCTGGGGGATGGGGAGCCAGTGAAGCTTGTAAAGGACGGGGGTGATGTGGTCACGGGTCCGGGAATGGGTGAGTAGACGGCCAGCGGAGTTCTGAATGTATTGGAGTTTATTGGTGGAGGGGACAGACCACTGAATAAAACACTGAAGGGGAAAGTTTATACATATTTAAATAATATTAAAACAGAACCGTAAACAATCTTATATGCACAAAGTACCAACGGGGGGAGAGCTGAGAGGGACCACCACGAGTCACGTGAACAGGGCAAAAGGTGGATGGCAAGGAGATAATGGCGGCGGGCGAACAGCACACCTGGACAGAAAGTACAGGATGAGACAAACAGCACACGTGGAGAAAGGAAAAATAAATGTTTTTGGTTTGTTTTTTTTTTCGTTTTTTTTGGGGGGGGGGTGGGGGGATTTACTAAGAGCCAAGCAAAACACGATGTAGGGGAGTTAAGTAAACAAACACCGATGGGGGTACAAGGCCGCACACGCGGAGCAGAACACGATTAATTAATTACGAGTTACAGGAAATTCAAACCAAAACTAACTATAAACAAACAATATTACGCATGGACGATAAAATAACGAGTTGAAATTTGACAAACACACGAATGAAAAAATAACCGCTTTGGATGCCCGGAGAGAACCAAGCCTCAAGGTCGGAAACTTCAACAACTAGGCCACGTGGCGCGAAATACTCCTTAGAACTTTAGAATTACCCTTTAGAATTACCCTTTAGAATTACCATTTAGAATTACCCTTTAGAATTAGACTTTAGAATTAGACTTTAGAATTACCCTTTAGAATTACCCTTTAGAATTACCCTTTAGAATTAGACTTTAGAATTAGACTTTAGAATTAGACTTTAGAATTAGACTTTAGAATTAGACTTTAGAATTAGACTTTAGAATTAGACTTTAGAATTAGACTTTAGACTTAGACTTTAGAATTAGACTTTCGAATTAGACTTTAGAATTGCCCTTTAGAATTAGACTTTAGAATTAGACTTTCGAATTAGACTAGAATTGCCCTTTAGAATTACACTTTAGAATTACCCTTTAGAATTACCCTTTAGAATTACCCTTTAGAATTAGACTTTAGAATTAGACTTTAGAATTAGACTTTAGAATTACCCTTTAGAATTACCCTTTAGAATTAGACTTTAGAATTAGACTTTAGAATTAGACTTTAGAATTAGACTTTAGAATTACCCTTTAGAATTAGACTTTAGAATTAGACTTTAGAATTAGACTTTAGAATTAGACTTTAGAATTAGACTTTAGAATTAGACTTTAGAATTAGACTTTAGAATTAGACTTTAGAATTAGACTTTAGAATTAGACTTTAGAATTAGACTTTAGAATTGCCCTTTAGAATTACACTTTAGAATTGCCCTTTCGAATTGCCCTTTCGGATTGCCCTTTCGGATTGCCCTTTCGGATTGCCCTTTCGGATTGCCCTTTCGGATTGCCCTTTAGGATTGACCTTTAGAATTTGCATATCATGGATTGAGAAAGGTTCTTATTCTTTTTTTGTTTTACAGATGGAAGTAAGGAAATAAGTAAGCCAAATATTGAAGCGGCATCACAGCTTATAAATCATGCCACTCCTCTCTGTTCTGTCTCCCAATAGCGAATGCACAAAGTACTGTTCAACGGCAAGTTTGTTTTTGGATTCATGTTCCGATTCGTGTTCAAAATACAACATTCAATTTAAAGAAGTTGTTTCGCGATCATAAACTGACCTTCACAGACAGAGGGATGGACAGGAACCAATTGCTTAACCCCACCTTTCGCTTCGCATGTGTGGGGTAATAATAGAGCGATTATCCTGTTACCTGCTGATCACACTTTGAAAGCATGAAAGAGGGTGAGGGGATGTGAATGAGTATATTACCCTGGACAGACTTCTTTGTTGTTCATCTGGTGGACGTTGGTTTCATTTACATGAACTTAAAAGTATTAGCATTTTCTTTAATATTGAAGATTATAATTGTCAGATTGTGAAATACTTTGCTGCTTTGTTGTATCCTAATGGTTGAACTTTGGGTTAATCCATAAAGTCGTCTTTCACCAAGTAAATAAAACATTTTTTGTGGTTTACCTCTGACTCTTCAATCTGCAGAGCAACTGTGGAGAGCAGCAGGTGCGAATTCGCAAGGTGCTCATGAATTCTCCAGAGATCCTCACTGTGGGACTTGTCTGGGATTCGGAGCATTCCAACTTCTCCGAGGATGTAATTCGCAGCCTGGGCACACGCCTGCAGCTTTCCAGTGTGAGGAATAAGTTTTACCAGCAGGGCTTTCATTTTCCTATTCCTGAAACTTGTGATGGAACTGATCATTTTGATTCCAAAATTGCTTTTGCTCATCTGCCTCTTCACTTTACTCTGTGTGGTGTTGCAAAAAGCAGACTGTGTGATGTAGGAGTCCTTTTTTCTGCATTGGCCATGGGACTGTGACCACGTGTTTCCTTAAAAATCCTTGTTTGAATACTGTATTTAGGGATCTTGAATAACGTGTTTGTGTGAGCATTAATTCCATAAATGGAAGGCCCTGGTTGAAATCTCATATCTATCTGTTGCATTGTAATGACCTTGTTCCTTGAAGTGTCATTATTGTACAGATTTTAAAATACTGTACAGAATAAAAAACAACTCGACTTTATCCATAATTTTCCAAACAAGGATTCATTAAAAAAATATCTGTGGCCCATCTGGTGTGGTGTAGAGCAGTAAACTGTAGTAGGCGTAGAGCAGCAACGAAGCAAGCTCTATCTGGCGTAGAGCAGCAACGAAGGCTGGAAAGGGTGGAAATGCGAATGGTTCGGTGGATGTGCGGAGTATCGTTGAGAGAGAGGAAGACAAATGATAAATTGCGAAAGATGATGGGAATAGAGCCTGTGATTGATGCTGTGAAGAGGAACAGGTTGAGATGGTTTGGTCATGTGTTGAGGAAGGATGAAAGTGACTGGGTGAGAAGAGTGATGGAAATGAATGTCGAAGGAAGTAGAGGACGGGGAAGACTGAGAAAGACTTGGCTAAAGATGGTGGAAGAAGAAATGGGGGCAAGGGAGTTAACAAGGAGAGATGCAGAAAATAGGGCAAAATGGAGAAGATTGTCATGGGGACCGCAAGGCTAACCCCCACTCTTGCAGGGAAATGGCCTTAAAATGCCTGTTGTATCTGGTGTGGTGTAGCTATAAAATCGGTGGTCACTCTGATTTACATTAAAAATTGCTAAATTTGTTTGTAATCGATTAATAATTTTGTATATATGTTTTTGTTTTCCTTTCCAGAGGTTGAAGCTCATGGAACAGCTAAACAACAGGGTGGCAGGAAAACTCTAACAAAGGGGCAGATGGGAACATTCAAACACTAATTACCAGTTAAAGCCTGTTCGGGATAATTTTGGGAAGTAGATGGTATTGTACCAGTTGATTATTTGGAGCAAACAGGTATCACCACAGGTGTTTAGTCCAAAATGCGAAAATGTTCAATATAATTAAAGAAAAGAGTTGAGAAAAGTTTGGCATAGGTGGTTGTTTCGTCACGGCTGTTCTCCCATTCACAAGTTGCTCTAGCAACCATTCATGATGCAGATTTGCATTGGTCATTCTCCTGACATGTTCAACGGACCTGGATTTTAATGATTTTAACATTATAAAGCTTAAAGAACCATATTTTTATTTATATGTTGAAATATAAATGAAAGGATAAATGACAAGACAGCAAGTTGACAGACCAGTTGAGGGGCAATGATTGGTCGAGAGGTTGATCGATTTGATTGGTCAAAATGGCGGTCTATTTGAATGGTCGAGATGGCGGTCAATTTGATTGGTTGAGACAGTGTAAAGAGGAGAACAGGCACACAAAAAACGTACAAACACGTTACAGTATTAGAAGGGGATTGGTAGGATGGGAAAAGGGTTCATGGATTAGTGAGAGTATAAAAATTGGGTGTAGCTACCAAGGAAACCACAAGGTGATGATGGGCAGAATTCTTCAGAGTGCAGCGCAGAGCGTGAGACAACAGACAAGTATGGTTTCACAAACGGCAGCCTAGTGGGATAAAGGAATGATGAGCATCTAGCCTATATTTATGGAGGATAACTAGAAGTTGGTTCCTGGAAAACAGTTTGTGACTTGAGATTGGGATGGACAAAGGGAAGAGAGCATGGCGGACATATCGATGCCAAATGTAAGGCAACCGAAAGTCGAGTCTTCATCATCTTCCAGTGGTGGGTGAGAACCAAACCCTGGGGCTCAACCCTAGATGGTGATACCAATAATTCAAAGCACCTTGTTCTGAACTACCTCCAGGAAAGCAAAGAGGAGAAACAAATTTATCAGCAACAATTACATTGTGTTCTCTGAATGAGAGGTTTGAGACAATTATTTGTTAAAGTTAATTCATTGGAGCATCAAATGGAGTCAATTACATTTTAGTGGGTCTATGGTGTCGCTCGTTTTTTATGCAAGACCCCTGACTTATTGATCAACCCTCAAATTAGGTAGGAACTGGTTTTGCTTGGACATTTGGCATCATTTTTCAGGCCAAATTTAAAATGCACATTTTACGCATGTACCTTTTTATGCATACACACATTTCCAGTGAAATACAGATTGTGAAGGAATGCTGAGCACCAAGTTCCAGGTCCATGACCCGAGAAACGTTGCCTGCCGCACTCAGATCTTCTACCGTGTGACAGACGAGAAGGCAAAGCGTGCGGAGCTGTTACTTGTCGGTATGGTGTGCTACTACGGTCATCACTACTCCACATTTGTGTACAACACGCGCAACCGCAAGTGGATGTACTTTGACGATGCCGATGTGAAGGAGGTACGTTTTGCGAGTCCTTCACGGAAATTGTTGGGGTAATGTTGAAAACCTTTTCTCATTCATAACGTGTTGAAAAGCTGTTGGTGTTTGGAATATAATTGGTTATTCAAACCTAGGGTCCCTGGTGTTGGGCTAGCGGCTAGGGTGCCGGCTTAGGATCCTCGGATCCTGGGTTCGAATCCCGGTCAATCGCTGAATTAACGCCAGGGGGGTTGACTCAGCCTGTCATCCTTCCGAGGTCGGCAAATTGAGTACCAGTTCACTGGTAATTCCCTGCTTGTCGTTAAAGGCGGCAAAAAGAGTTGGCGTCAGGAAGGGCATCCGGTCGTAAAACATTGCTTCAAAAAGGGGACCGAAAAACAACAACAACCACAGTTCCCGAAAAAGGCCAACCCCCGCTTGCGGGGAAAAATGGCCTCTAAAGGTGGTTTATTCAACCCTAGGATCCTGAGTTCGAATCCCGGTCGATCGCTGAATTAACACCAGGGGGGTTGACTCAGCCTGTCATCCTCCCGAGGTCGGCAAATTGAGTACCAGCTTGCTGGGATGAATGATCCCGGTGTGTACCCCGGTTTAGAATAGGTACACCGGTATCCCTGCTCATCGTAAGAGGTGACTAAGGGTTGGCATCAGGAAGGGCATCCGGCCATAAAAACATTGCCTCAAACAGGGAACCATGATTGTCATGGGGCCCGCAAGGCTAACCCCCGCTTTAGCGGGGAAAAATGGCCTCAAAACGATCATTCATTCATTCATTCAACACTGATACTGGAGCACAGGAAAGATGTCAGTGATGTGGTTTGTTTTTTTTCCTCACATCTGAGTACCAGTCTGTCACCAAAGATTTAAAGGACAAACTTCAACTTCTCTTGGCTAAATGCAATAAATATGTAAATTCAGGTGGTGAGAAAATTGCTTGCACGCAAGTTAATTTTGATCTGCACTGAAAATAAATCTCAATTTACCTTTTCTACTTTTGTGTTTTTATATTACTCTTCACTTTGATTATTCAGAAAAATTAATGTACCGGTATGTATAATTGTATATGTTGACACTATAGATTTATTGCCAATTGTTTAGATTTTATTTTGTTTTTGAGTGCACCAATTAGATGCTCTGATTTCCCTTGTTTTAACAGGTGGGTTCAAAATGGAAGGATGTGGTTGCACGCTGTATCCGCAGCCATTACCAGCCACTTCTCCTTCTCTATGCTGATCCTAAAGGAAGTCCTGTATCAACTAGTGAAGCTCCTTTAGAAACCACGTTTCTTGGCCCCCAACGCTCTCGCAATGGCAGTGTGGATTCTGGTTTGTGATGTGCTGAACTTGCACTCCTTCTCTCTAGTTCCTTCCTGTCTCCTATTTGCTTCTCAATTTGCTTTTCTCTTCTTTTTCTTTTTCCCTTTCTGTTTTTTCTCATTAAACCTCCTTGGCTTTCTTCCTTTCCTCGACGGTTATTTGTACTCTGCACATCTTTCTTTTTTTTTCAACCCGACACTCCCCCCCCCCCACCCCTTGCTTCTTTGAGCCTTGCCTGTTCCTCACTGGCATGAGTTAGTGGTGGAGCCTTCGGTTTTCTTTAACATGGATGCCTCCAATTCAACCCAAACTTTCTGCTGAGATGTATATACAGTGCATTCAGAAAGTATTCAGACCCCTTCACTTTTTCACATGTTGTTATGTTGCAGCCTTATGCTGAAATCGTTTAAATTCTTTTTCCCTCATCAATCCACACTCAATACCCCATAATGACAAAGAGAAAACAGGATTTTAGAAAGTTTTGCAAATTTATTAAAAAGAAAAAACTGAAATATCACATTGGCATAAGTATTCAGACCCTTTGCTAAAACACTTGAAATTTAGCTCAGGTGCCTCCCATTTCTCTTGATCATCTTTGAGATGTTTCTACACCTTGATTGGAGTCCACTTGTGGTAAATTCAATTGATTGGACACGATTTGGAAAGGCACACACCTGTCTATATAAGGTCTCACAGCTGACAATGCATATCAGAGCAAAAACCAAGCCATGAGGTCGAAGGAACTGTCTGCAGAGCTCAGAGACAGGATCGTGTCCAGGCACAGATCTGGGGAAGCCTACAAAAAAATCTCTGCTGCACAGTTCCCAAGGTACCCAAGAAGGTTCCCAAGAACACAGTGGCCTCCATAATTCTTAAATGAAAGAAGTTTGGAACAACCAGGACTCTTCCTAGAGCTGGCCGCCCAGCCAAACTGAGCAATCGGGGGAGAAGGACCTTGGTAGGAGAGGTGACCAAGAACCCGATGGTCACTGGCTGAGCTCCAGAGATCCTGTGTGGAGATGGGAGAAACTTCCAGAAGGACAACCATCACTGCAACACACCACCAATCTGGGCTTTATGGCAGAGTGGCCAGACGGAAGCCTCTCCTCAGTGAAAGACACATGAAAGCCCACAGAATCTTGTTTCTCACAGTCTGAGAGTCCTATAGGTGCTTTTTTGCAAACTCCAAGCGGGCTTTCATGAGCGGGCTCGTGAAAAATATTTCGACTTTTAATCGCAAAATTACCAAATTTATAAATCGCAAATTGGAAAAAGACACATGATATATCTTTTTTTGTGGGGTTTCAAGGGATAGGATAGCTTAGTGTTGAGGTGGTCTGAGCGTTTGGGTTCCCCTTTAAGCTCCAAGTCCTGCTAAAAGGCGTTTTTGTGATAAAACAGATACAATGTTTCACAACTTTGAAATTTTAATTTCATGTAAGTAAGTTGATTATTAGCTTTCCAATGCTCTCATTTATATGATTCTATGACATCAGGAACCCCATTAAAATAAAACATGCACACACGCACACTCACACATACACGCTTTTGGTAACAAGAGAGTTCATCGAACAACTTATCCTGTGTAGTCTTTTGAAAAAGGACACAGGAAGGGTCTTTTCAACTCTTGCTTTACGTTTCCATGCATGATATACATTGGCTTTGTTCGTGAACGTTGAATATCAGGCGCAATGGCAACCATACAAAGCAGATGGGTCAAACAGAAGTCCATAACTGAACCATCTGGTAACTCTTCTCAGAATAAACTGATGGTTTTGGCACAATCTTTGAGAAAAAGATGCTTAACAGATATTTTGAACGAAGTTGCGTTGCCAGCCGTCGCCATTTTTGTCTGAATCCCGCTGTTACTCTATCCCCACAGAGCATGCGCAATATATAATTGTTTGAGAGTGTGTACAATTTTGCGCAAATACTGCTAAACTGGAGATTATTTTTTACAAGTGCAAACAAGGCAATTTGTGTTCGACAGTGTTCAAATATATAATTCGATTGAAATAAAATAGATGTTGAAGTTGTTTAAAAAATAAAATAAAATAAATAATCATTCAATTGGAATTTTATTGCCGATTATATACCGTCTTTTATACTACTTTTTTTTGTGTGTGTGTACAAGATCGAGGCTCGTGTAAGAGCTTAACATTAATCACAAAAAGACAAACTGACATATAAAACATAAGATAAAGGGAGCGGGAGACAAGATGGGGAGAGAGAGGGAAGCACACAAGTACAACATTTGAGAGCAAGGACATCGGGAGATCTGTGGGAGGGAGAGGGCTTGGGGGGAGGAGGCACGGGAAGGGGAGGGGTGTGGGAGAGGTATAAAACACATGGACACTGCTAGGACTTCCAGGAAAGAAGTTGGTGTTTCAAAAAAGTGGATCTGGGGTGAATTAACGGGGGTAGAAAAGATCAAGGTTTTGGATGGGGGAAGATAAGAGATGGTGGTGGACAGCTGTTTTAAAGACCTGGAGGGAGGAGTGGGATTGAAGAGAGTGAGGGAGTTTGTTCCAGAGGTGGGAAAAAAGAGGAAGGAAGGAGTGAAGGTGAGCAGAGAGTCTTGATTTTGGCAGATTAACCATAAGAGGGTTGCAGGCAGATCTTGTGCGACCTGCAGGAATATTTGGGAGACAGAGCACAGACAGAGCTGGGGGAGCAAGGCCGGAGAGGAGTCGGTAAAAGACAGAAAGACCACCAACCTGCCTTGCGGTGAGTGAGTGAAAGGCCCTCGGAGTTAACTTCATCACTGGAGATTCCAATGATTCTGAAAGCTTTGGTTTCAACAGCGTGAAGCCGATCTAGGTGTGAGGCAGGAGCACCAGCCCAGAGGGGAGAATTATTATTTAACATTCTAAATAAGTTCTTCATGCCTGTTTTGTTGTCGACCGTTGTCGTGGGACAAATCGTTGTCGACCCAAATGGAATTAAAGGAAGATGGAAAAGATATATGGAAATGCTGTCGAATACAGAGAATGAATGGGATGGCAACATAGAGAGTAACCCAGTTTTAGGACCGGCAGAGAAGATAACTGAGAAGGAAGTTGAGGAAGCGATAAAAGCAATGAAGAGTAGAAAAGCGGGAGGGCCGACGGGAGTTGTGGGAGATATGTTGAAGGCAGCAGGAAGTTGGGGTGTGAAGAGAATGACAGAGATCTGTAATCTTGTGGTGAAAGAAGGCCGCATTCCAGTGGATTGGGAACTAAGTACCCTCGTCCCTCTATACAAGGGGAAAGGTGACCCTCTGGAGTGTGGCTCGTACCGAGCGATAGAGTTATTGGAGCATGGAATGAAGGTATTGGAAAGGGTGTTGGAGAGGAGGATAAGGAAGAAAGTGAAGATCGACGAAATGCAGTTTGGATTCATGCCAGGAAGAGGAACGACAGACGCGCTTTTCATTGTGAGGCAGTTGCAGGAGAAGTACATGGAGAAGAGGAAGAAGTTGTTTCTTGGGTTTGTTGATCTGGAGAAAGCATTCGATCGGGTTCCACGCAAAGTATTGACTTGGGCATTGAGGAAGTTAGGAGTGGAGGAATGGTTGATCAGAGTAGTGATGGCAATGTACAAAAGAGCGTGCACAGCTGTAAGGACGATGGACGGGAACAGTGGTGAGTTTGAGGTGAAGGTGGGAGTGCATCAGGGGTCGGTACTAAGTCCACTACTATTTGTAGCTGTGATGGAGGTGCTGGCTCAGAACGTAAAGGAGGGTTTACCGTGGGAGTTGTTGTATGCAGATGATCTGGTGTTGATTGCGGAAAGTATGGATGGACTGAAGGAAAAGATGAACACGTGGAAGGAATGTATGGAGACAAAAGGTCTGAAGGTGAATATCGGAAAGGCGAAGGTGACGGCAAGTGGTAAAGCATGTGGTGAGGTGGAAAGAACTGGGAAGTGGCGCTGTGCTGTGTGTAGGAAGGGTGTCGGAGTGAACTCCATTCAGTGTACAATGTGCGCTGAGTGGGTTCATCAAAAATGTAGTGGTCTGAGAGGGTCATTAACCAGTGTGGCAGCTACATTCAAATGTAAGGTGTGCACAGAGGGAGCTGCAGATGGAGGAAATGTTGAGTTGGATCTTGGAGACGGCGTGAAGCTGGAAGGTGTGAAAACATTTTGCTACCTCGGAGACATGCTGAATGGAGAAGGTGGATCAGACTCGGCAACGGTTGCTCGAGTGAGATGTGCATGGAAGAAGTTTCGGGAATTGAGTGGCGTGCTGATGAGGGGAGTGTCGTTGAAGCTGAAGGGAAAGGTGTATGCTGCATGTGTGAGAAGTGTTATGATTTATGGGAGCGAGACATGGGTAATGAACGTAGAGCAGCAACGAAGGCTGGAAAGGGTGGAAATGCGAATGGTTTGACGGATGTGCGGAGTATCGTTGAGAGAGAGGAAGACAAATGATGAATTGCGAAAGATGATGGGAATAGAGCCTGTGATTGATGCTGTGAAGAGGAACAGGTTGAGATGGTTTGGTCATGTGTTGAGGAAGGATGAAAGTGACTGGTTGAGAAGAGTGATGGAAATGTATGTAGAAGGATGTAGAAGACGGGGAAGACCGAGAAAGACTTGGCTAAAGATGGTGGAAGAAGAAATGCGGGCAAGGGGGTTAACAAGGAGAGATGCAGAAAATAGGGCAAAATGGAGAAGATTGTCATGGGGACCGCAAGGCTAACCCCCGCTCTAGCAGGGAAAATGGCCTTTAAAATGCATGTTGTTGTTGTTGTATGCCTGTTTTGTCCTTTGTCATCCATAAAAAAAGTAATTTCCCTGTTTTGAATGATTTTCAATTTTGCTAGACTGACAGATAGAATGAAGCAATTACTTTACCAAGAGAGCGCATGTGTGCTCGGGACGAGATTCCGTACAATTTGCCAAAATTCGTGCTAAAGTACTGCGAAACCACAAGTTTCTGTTCCGATTCGTGCTCTCCAATTTTTAAGATACAAAATTCGAAGTCGTTCCTCAATCATAGAATGACGTGTGTCACAGTGGTATTATATGTACCTTTCATATTCCCTCCCTTGTCTCTTTGTCTCTTTTTTGACATAGGCCGCGAACCATCAATTTCGAGTGACTCAAAAACAGACTCTTCTAATGAATGCTTGCTACACCCTCATTCGGATTCCTCTGACTCGCAGTCTACAGTTATTCACAACATGGGACCTCCTGGAGATCACATTACAGGTGGTGAGACTGCATGGAATTTGATGGATGAGGAATTTCATGAAGCTTTTTGAAGTAGTATATTTTGTGGTGATGCTATATTAATGGCATCTACTCTAGTCAAAGCTTTCTTGATGAGGGCACTTAAAATGAATATCGTTCTTATGGACACATAGTTCACCAAGTTGTATTGTTCTTAAATATGGCTGATCTTGTTTTCACGGTCGTTGTGCTCTGCAGAGCCTCCCGTTTTGGAGCTCGAATGGAAGAAGGGTCCACGGAGTGGTGCTGACAAAAGGAAAGGGCCTGGAAGAACGAGCAATCCAGTTCGGGATAAAGAGTCGAACTACCATTCTAAATACATGACGGAAGGTTGTACCATCATAATTGACATTCTTGATTTATCCAGGAAGGCAAATTCATGTGCTGTGATTATTTGATGCGTTTAGTCAGTTGTATGTCATGGGGACCGCAAGGCTAACCCCCGCTCTAGCAGGGAAAATGGCCTTAAATTGCATGTTGTTGTTGTGTTGTTAGTCAGTTGTATGCATGTGGACAAATGAAATAGGTGAGAGTTGTAAACAGGGGCCGGGGTGTGGGTGCCCCTGATTTTAAGCCCCTGATTTTAACGAATCGATCTCCCCCTCCCCTCCAATAAGATTGGCAAAATGTTTTTTTCTGATGTTTCAAAACCTCAAAATATTCTTTTGGTTAATGATTGTAAATTATTTGCAAGCGTTCATTCCAGTTTTGATGTCATTCTATATGTATTACGATCGGATTAAATAAAGGTTATAATTGATTCTTTTTATTGATGCCAGCAGAAACTCTTCAAGAAAAGTCCTCACACTCAAAGTTGAAATTAGATGCCGCTAAATCAAAGCCCAAGGTCAACATGGTTCTTGGCCAAAGTCGTGCTGACGGAGGTGGGCGACACGGCGATGAAGTGGCCGGTGCAGAGTTAGGCCTTCAGCGACGGCGCAGCCTCTCCGAGGTCAACGGACAAGATGTGGTGGTGTTTATGGCAACAGGATCGGCGACCCCTGCTCGACAGCGGCACAAGGCCTGGAAGCCCAACAGGGAAGCTTTGAACGTTGACAGCGTGTTCCAGGAGCAGCGAGAACGACGTGCGGGGCACAGCAGCATTGGGGTTGGCAGCAGCAGTTGTGAAAGCAATCTTAAGGCTGGACCAACAACAGAGTCATTGAGCATTGCAGGAGTGCGGACACTTGTTCAGACAAGACCTCTAAAGGGTGGGTTTGTCATTTTGCTTTTGTTTTCTTGTGCGCAGGTGTTGTGTCAATGAAATGTTGAAATTGACTGATTTTTCTGGCCTTTGCAGGAAATAAGAAATATGCTCGACTTTCATCAATTGGATAATCAATGGATTTTATCAACTGAAATCGAATCGGCGTATGTTAACTGCTATGGGAAGTGAGAGTGAGATGCAGCTGTTTTAAGTGCACATCCATCATCAGAGTAAACGTTTACTTACTCTTTACTAATTATCAGAACAAAACTTCACAAAACACAGTATTTAACTTGTCCACTGATGCATTCATGAAGATTTGTAGTCCATTGTTTCATTAATTAGCCGAATTGTGACTTTAATTATCCACGTGCTTTTTGGAAAAAAAAACGGGAGATATTGTAGTCTGTCCGTCACGCTGTCTCCTAAACGGTTGTGCAGAAATTCACCAAACTTGGTAGTTATGATCACTGCATGGCAAGAATGTGCGAGAGCAGTATCATTTTTCGAGTACCAAAAATGCAATTCCAGGCACATTTGTATACATTCCTTTCATTAGACTCTGTATATCATTATGAAATCAACATTGGGGGACGCATGGAATGTGTAACAATTTATTGGATTTGACCCCCGGTTCAAGCCCCAAGGCTTGAGATCTCGGGATCCTGAGTTCAAGCCCCTGTCATGCCGTTGAATTGACATCACTTGGGTTGACTCAGCCTGTCATCCTTCCGAGGTTGGCAAAATGAGTACCAGCTTACTGGGAAGAATGAGCCATTGGAGTATCCTACGCCAGAGTGGCGACCTGTCCAGGATTGTGCCCAATAGGTTAGGAAACTGCTTTGGCAGCCCCATGCATCTGAAGATGCAAAAGGAGTGGTCGTCTTCTACATTGCTAAAGGTGGGAAACGTGGGGATTTGCAATGGTGCACTATCGACTTTGCTCTAGTTCTTATTTTTTAAATATAGTCAATAAGAATGGAATAGTCATTTGTGTGAGTATCCAGGCATGTGTAGGTGTGATTACTCATGCACAGAAACACTCACACACAGAAACACTCACACACAGAAACACACACACACAGAAACACACACACACACAAACACACACACACACACATACACACATACACACACACACTCACACACATACTCACACACAGACACACACACACTCACTCACTCACTCACACACACACACACACACACACACACTCACACACACACAGACACTCACACAAACACACACACACACACACTCACACACACACACACACACACACACACACTCACACACAGGCACTCACACACACTCACACACACACACACACACTCACACACAGAAACACACACACACAGAAACACACACACAGAAACCCTCACACACAGAAACACTCACACATAAACACTCACACACATAAACACTCACACACATAAACACTCACACACAGAAACACACACACACAGAAACACTCACACACAGAAACACACACACACAGAAACACTCACACACAGAAACACACACACAGAAACACACACACAGAAACACTCACACACAGAAACACTCACACACAGAAACACTCACACACAGAAACACTCACACACAGAAACACTCACACACAGAAACACTCACACAGAAACACACACACAGAAACACAAACACACACACACACACATACACACACACACACACACATACACACACACACTCACACACAGACACTCACACACATACTCACACACAGACACACACACAGACACTCACACACACACACACACACACTCACTCTCACACACACACACACACAAACACACACACACTCACACACACACACACACACAGACACTCACACACACTCACACACACACACTCAGACACAGAAACACACACACAGAAACACTCACACACAGAAACACACACACAGAAACACTCACACACAGAAACACACACACAGAAACACTCACACACAGAAACACTCACACACAGACACACACACAGACACTCACACACAGACACACACA
The DNA here is from genome assembly GCF_964187855.1 of Myxine glutinosa. Lineage (NCBI taxonomy): Eukaryota > Metazoa > Chordata > Myxini > Myxiniformes > Myxinidae > Myxine > Myxine glutinosa. The sequence goes on from NW_027618698.1 coordinate 30,283, forward strand.
CAGACACTCACACACAGACACTCACACACAGACACTCACACACAGACACTCACACACAGACACTCACATACAGACACTCACACACAGACACTCACACACACACTCACACACAGACACTCACACACACACTCTCTCTCTCCCAACTTCCTACATGTTGACTTTCTCACAATAGCAACCGTATACTTGGTGGTGGTTTAATATAAATGATGAATTTTTAAATATTGATATTTTTCCCTTTCCCTTTACGCAAAATATTCCTCACAAATACGGTTGTATTGGAAAATTTGTTTGTTTAAAACAATAATTTAGAATACATTGCCTGACAACACTTTGCATGAATAGGATGTATTGTACCTATGCGTTGACTGTTAAAAATCTTTCACCAGGTGAAGATTTGATGATTATGTCGCTGAAGTTGTTTTTTTTTTTTGTTTTTTTTTCCCCTTTAATTTCTGCTAATTAATTGATGGTTCATTCAACATTTTATGCAATTGTGCAACAAGAGCATCTCATGGTTGTTCTTGCAAATTTCTTGCATCATTAAGTGCAATAGTGCAACACTATTGCACTATTGCAACACTATTGCAACACAACAACACTATTGCAACACAATAGTGCAATAAGTGCAACACCATCCCTGGTGTTGGGCTAGCGGCTAGGGTGCCGGCTTAGGATCCAAGGATCCTGGGTTCGAATCCCGGTCGATCGCTGAATTAACGCCAGGGGGGTTGGCTCAGCCTGTCATCCTTCCGAGGTCGGCTAATTGAGTACCAGTTCACTGGTAATTCCCTGTTTGTCGTTAAAGGCGGCAAAAAGGGTTGGCGTCAGGAAGGGCATCCGGCCGTAAAACATTGCTTCAAATAGGGGACCGAAAAACAACAACAACCACGGTTCCCGAAAAAGGCCAACCCCCGCTTTGCGGGGAAAAATGGCCTCTTAAAGGTGGGTTTTTTTTTTATTAAGTGCATTTTTAATTCTCCCAATTTGGGCATTGCAATGTATTGCTTTGTTTGAGTGTGTGGGAGAAGCAACAAGGACGTGGTGTTTCTGATAATCGATGAATTCAATTGTGAATTGATTCAATGACAATTGAATTGACAATTGTCAATTGACACTTGACAATTCAATGATTAATTCAACTCTTCGGCTATTTTGACATTGACTACTTGTTTAATGATGATGACCCACTATTCAAAATGAGTGATAGTATTTGTACCACATTGATGCAGCTTGCGGAGAAAATGATGCAGCACGAGTCAACGGGCATCTGCTGCGGATAGAATCTGGTTATGACAGTGGAGATCGCTGCAGCAACAGTTCAGCTAGCCTCGACTCGTCACCTCTCACCGAGGGGCCACTCGCTGCTGTGCAGGGTGCACCTCGGGGCACAGAAGGCAGGTGAGACCTGCACTGCATGGTATTTGTGCCTTATTGTAATATATTCCTGACTTTACAGTAATAAAGCGAAACATTAAAATAATGCGTTTTGATCTCGGCAGGGAGCAAGATTGTTCCGAAGGCACTCCTGTGGCATTTACTTGTCGGCGGCGATTGGGCAGACCGGAAAGTCCTCTGACTTCTGCTGTGCAATTGAATCCTCAGATGTGTCAGGGAGTTCCAGGTACAAAAAATGTTTCGACCTCGCTATGCATTTTGACTTTTATGGTTTGTGATGCGTACATCAATTCCAGTTGGCATCTGGGCCAAAAATAATTTTGGGTCATAAGCGGCAATGGAGAGAGGGTGAGTGAGAGAGGGTAAACCACCTTTAGAGGCCATTTTTCCCCGCAAAGCGGGGGTTGGCCTTTTTCGGGCACCGTGGTTGTTGTTGTTTTTTTTGGTCCCCTTTTTGAAGCAATGTTTTATGGCCGGATGCCCTTCCTGACGCCAACCCTTTTTGCCGCCTTTAACGACAAACAGGGAATTACCAGTGAACTGGTACTCAATTAGCCGACCTCGGAAGGATGACAGGCTGAGTCAACCCCCCTGGTCGTTAATTCAGCGATCGACCGGGATTCGAACCCAGGATCCTAAGTTATCCTAAGCCGGCACCCTAACCGCTAACCCAACACCAGAGCTAACCCAACACCAGAGTGAGAGAGGGTGAGGGGAGTTAACTACTTAGCAACCCCTCCCCCCCCCCCCCCCCCCCCCCGGCATATATTGCCTATTTATAATTTATCTTCCATGAGCCAGGGTGTTGGCTTTTCCTGGACAACTCTAACTGCTCCTTTAATTTTTTATTTTTACCTTCCTTTTTCTTGACGACTCCAACTGCTCCTTTAAATTTTTTTCTTTACCTTCCTTTTCCTTGACAACTCTAACTGCTCCTTTGAATTTTTTTTTAACCTTCCTTTTCCTGGACATCTATTACTGCTCCTTTAAATTTTTATTTTTACTTTCCTTTTTCTTGACAACTCCAACTGCTCTTTTAAATTTTTATTTTTACCTTCGTTTTTCTTGACAACTCCAACTGCGCCTTTGAATTATTATTTTTACCTTCCTTTTCCTGGACAACTCTAACTGCTCCTTTAAAAAAAATTTTTTTTTACCTTCCAAAGGTTATCTTGCTCCCTTTACCTTCTTTCTTGAGTTTAGAAATAATAAGTAGCTTGAGGACCACCATGCCTTTGTGTGATCTTATGTTTCAAAAAAATTGTCAGTCTAATTATGACATGATGCTCTGGAATAAGTGAGTGCCATTTCAGATCCACTAAATATTAAATTATTCAAATAACTCACAGATTTCATCATTTTACAGTTCTTTATTTCATTTGCAACAAACTGAGAGCATCCATTTCTTAAATGGTCACCAGCAATATGTGCAGTAATTCGACAGCGTTCCTCCTTGGGCTGTTTTTACCAACTGCCAGAAAAAACAATTTTGTAATTTGGGGGGGGGGGGGGGGTCGGGGAGGGTGGCAAGGTGAGCGAGGGAGGGAGGGAAATCCCTCTATTGGCCCTGTCTCTTTCAGGCTCGCCCAATTTGCATCACCGGTCCCAGGGCGACGAGGTGTCAGCCTCAGAGGGACTCTCAGATGAAGCCTTCTACCCCAAGCCCTCCAAATTCATGGATGTGGATGAGCTGATAGCTCAAAGTAGGGACCTTGTACACTGTTTGTCCATGTAATGTTTTTCCACTCCTTTTATTTGATGCCACATCCATCATCATTTTCATTGTCTCAAAGGCACTCGTTTTCATTTTTATACTCTACATCTGCTTCTGCCTGACTCTGTTTGGGGAGAGAGAGGAACAAATCTTTGTAGCTTAAATCTTTCCAGGCAACAGACCATTGACACCACTATGCACAGTTTTGTATGAAGGTTCGTGATCACGTGTTCCTGACAGTGACGAATAGTTATCTTACTATAATTCACCAAATGTCCGTCCGTCTGTCTGTCTGTCTGTCTGTCTGTCTGTCTGTTCGAAGGTACCGTAAATCTGCTGAACCGATCACAAAGATATTTTGGGTGGATAATCCTGGGATCTCCAGGAGTAAAATAGGCTATTTAGTTTTCCTAATTTCAGCTTTGGTCTCCAGCATTCTCAGGTTTGGACTCCCGCATAGCATTCGCGTTCGCATGATGTTCATTGTTCTCATTGGGACGATGTTGTTTTCCTGGGTGCGTGCACAAACGGCTGCACCGATCGCTGCACAGCTGCACCTGCCACGATCAGGACACGGGTTGAATACCCGCTTAAGAGAATTCTAACGTTAACGTTAACGGGTTTTTCAACTGAAGGAAACACGTATCGGGAGTACATACGTCATAGCGATTGTGAACACAATTATCGATCACGATTCACGACCACGATCATAGTGTATCGAACATTGTGGGACATTTGGTGAATTATAGTAAGGTACTGTTTAGATTTTGATGATTTGCGTGTGATATGATTTAACGGATGTTTATATGAATCGTTTAAAATATAAAAAGCCTTCAATTTCTGATATTTTACCTTTTCATTTGGGCTTCCCAATTGAAGCCCCGCCCTTAGGGCGGGTACCATTGCTAACATTCGCGTTCGCATAACGTTCATTGTGACGATGTTCTCATTGTGACGATGTTGTTTTCCCGGGTGCCGCATAAACAGCTGCACCGATCGCTGCACGGCTGCACCGATCAAACTCGGTGACCTCGGACAAAGACGTTTTATAAGGACACGGGTTGTTAGAGGACACGGGAGTACATACAACATCGGGAGTACTAACTGCACGCGTCTTCAGTATATAAATATAATAATAACCACCTTTAGAGGCCATTTTTCCCCGCAAAGCGGGGGTTGGCCTTTTTCGGGAACCGTGGTTGTTGTTTTTTTTGGTCCCCTTTTTGAAGCAATGTTTTACGGCCGGATGCCCTTCCTGATGCCAACCCTTTTTTCCGCCTTTAACGACAAACAGGGAATTACCAGTGAACTGGTACTCAATTAGCCGACCTCGGAAGGATGACAGGCGGAGTCAACCCCCCTGGCGTTAATTCAGCGATCGACCGGGATTCGAACCCAGGATCCTAGGATCCTAAGCCGGCACCCTAGCCCGCTAGCCCAACACCAGGGTCTTCCCAACAACGCGTCTTCAGTATCAAGCTTAAATCTGTCATGGCGGATCTGAAGAGCGGAATGCTTGGAGAAGCGGTGGGCTACTTCGGCATGAAGGAGGATCAGAAACGTGGACTCCCACACTGCCACATCCTGCTGATACTTGCTCCCACATGACGTTATTTTCCCGGGTGCCGCACAAATGGCTGCACCGATCGAGATTTAACGGATGTTTATATGAATCGTTTAAAAGAAAAAAAAAGCCTTCAATTTCTGATATTTAGCCTTTTCATTTGGGTCTCCCAATTGAAGCCCTGCCCATGGGGTGGGTACTGTTGCTAGTTGATCTAATCTATTGTTAGTCTTCGGCCGTTGATTCAAATCCTTATATTTGCCGTCATTACCCCCACACGCACGCAGCGAAAGCAGGGTTGAGCAATTGGTTCACTTTGTCTGTCTGTCTCCAAACGTTAGTTTGTGATCGAGGAACAACTGAATTTAAATTGAATGTTATATTTTGAGCACCAATTGGAAAATCAACCTGCAGTTTATCAGTACTTTGGCTCGGAATTTGTCCCGATTGCGCATGCACAAAGAGGTGTGAGATCATATTTTTTACTCCGGGAGGAGTGAGTGTCTGGCAGTCAAACAAAAATGAAAATCATTTCAAACAGGAAACTTGCTGTTTTAGTGACGTCATAATGGACAGAAACAACAAGCACGAATAAATGAATGTAACGTGTTAAACAAGGTGGTGTAAAATATGCCGCACTTTTTAAATCCATATTTTATATAAATTGAATTATGTAGTTTCACACTTTAAAACATAAATTACTTTATTGGCATTTTAAAAACCCTTCCGTTTAACAGTACTTGGATAAAAATATTACGGCATTTTACATCATCTCGACCAATCATATTTGCTGCTCGCCGACCCCGCCCATAATCCCCCATATCCTTTTTTTTTCTCAAGACTGCGCAGGGTAAGGTGTTCTATGAACTCTAGTTTTTGTGATTTGGCTGAAAATGATTTCTTTGATCAGATTTTTTTTCACAAGGTGATTATTAAAGCATTCTACACGGAGATAATTCAGGCAGTAGTTGGTGGGAGAGCTATATGTTAAGCTTCAGCAAAATGTGGCAGAAGTAACAGAGATATGACAAAAGTTTCATGGACATTACGCTGGTGATGTCTGGTTTTGTTCAACAATATAAATTGCTTGTGCAACAACAGACGGGATATGTTGTTATTGGAAGTAAGGGTGTGACCCCTGCATCTACTGACCAACCAAAAATACATTTGTGGTTTCTAGCAACTTAATTGCTGGACCACCACACTCTTTCCAGAGTTTTGAGTGTACCACGACTTGTCGAGAAACGTTTTTAGAATAGAACGCATCCTGGACAGGTCATTAGTCAGACCTAGAGGATGCTTGACTGAACCTGAAGAAATTTGGAATTTGGCCAGGATGCTGGCGATACCTCACCTCCTCCATGTGAAATATACCGTGGGAGCTTTAACGTCCACCAATGACCAGTTCTAGTAGATGGATCCTCCGACTTAACGTCCATCTAACTAACAGCATGCATGTTGATGCATCACCCTGCCTGTGAATCAACAGGATGAAAGTTTATAGCTGGGTCGGGATTTGAATCCTAGGCTGGACAGCATGGAGGCGATTGTCACAGCGCATACTTATAGGGTCTAGGCCATCCTGCTAGCCCTTACCACATGGTACGGAAGAAAAAAAAAATTAACTTTATTTCTTAAAATATCGTTTTGTCGAAAAAGGGTGGTTAGAGATTAACTGATTTGACTTTTTGTGAAAAGGGATTCTGAATTGTGAGATTAAGTGGGTGTTAGTGTTAGGCTTTTGTCTACCATGGTAAAATGTGTATATTTCATTTATCACTCATTTTTGGGGACTCCAGTAGTTCGTCTCATGTTACAACTTGATGAGACGGTTGATCCGGCGATGGCATCATTTTTGCAGGGCTCCGGTACCTCACTGGGTTATAACAGTAGTACTGTTCTTGGATCATGTGGTGGAAGACCTTTAAACACGTGGTTTATCATTTGTGGGGTTTTTTTTTTCTTTTTGTTCACTCAAAAGGACTGCACGGCTTTGATTGCATTGCAAAATAAATTGTGTTTGGGGTGAGGTGGTGTGGAGAGTGGGTGTGTACGGCACGATGTTGATGAACATGGTGAAATGAGCTCCATATGTAAAATTCTGGCTTCCAAAGATTTATTGGCTGCATTTGATAGAGCCAGTTTAACGAAAATGTTGCTCAATCTTACTAAAACCTTGCAATTGGTCACCGGCTTTGACACTCATACAAATTTTTATTACGGACTCTAGGCATCAAAAAGCTAAATATATCGAACAAACAGTTTCAAATGGAGCACCTCGTCGCCGTTAGAGCATTTAAATTGCATCAGATGCGGCAATAAATGCGAATTGTTGCTCCCTGCTTGCCGGCTCGATGACAGACGACACCATTTGCAATTTTGCCATCTCCATCCCGACTCCGGTTAGAATCCCGTGCGGCCACAGGCAACTTGCTGGTTTTCAAGGAAAATTTGTTCAACATGCATGCCCTGATGCACTTGTGCTTTATCTACATAACCTTCTCTTTAGTTTTGTTCTCCCGATTTTGTTTCCCACCACACTTCATCGTGTTCCATTTTGACAATGGCATGCATGATGTAAACTACACACAAGGGAACATGAATGCCTTTCGATATGAAGAGACTAAACATCACAAATGTTACTCGGAGACGAGTGAGCGAACATGTAACTTTTACAGACCGGCGGGGCGGTGAAGTGTTGGCACACATGGCAGAAGTTCAGACTACCACTGATGGATCCACCTGCTTGCCAGGCACTGGGCTTGCGATAGCCATTTACAAATGCAGCGATTCCACGTGTGAGTTGATCACTCACCTTATTTTCACTTCCGATAGACATTTACAAATGTTCATTTTAACGATGTTGAGCCATGATTCAACGAGGCTATCAGTTGCACAAGAACCTTGTTTCCAATGTGATCATTGAAATGGGTGTTAAAACTCTTCTGCACCAAATGAACCACCATGTGCCCTTGTACCATAAGCCTGCAAACCACGGTAAATGCTGCCTTCTTTACAGACTGCATGCCCACCATTAGCCAGCTTCTCAAACCTTGCTAACAGTTGCTCTTCTCGTTTTCCAGCCAAGCCTAACTCGCCGCTTGATGGTCGCTTTACTCCAGAGCTCGCGTGGAGTGCTCCCATTGATGCAGATGTGTGCGTGTGCTCGCCATCCGAGCGAGCCAGGTACAACTAACCTGAAAGCTTCATGTCGCTCGTGTGCCGAGTCTAATTGCATGCTGCGCACAACTGCTATGGTTGATAACTACTGGGGATCTTGAAGAAAGACGCCTCTTTCTATTTTCTCTTTATTTGTGCTGTGTCTTGATCATTGAGGCTGCTTACCCCTACCCACCCCTCCCCTTAATAAAAATTTTTTGGCAGTATACCCCAAAGAGGTGTTTGAAATTGCCAGATTTGGGATATGTGAGAGTGCGAGGGTAAGCGTTCTTTACCGAGATGGATTGTTTTAGAATTAACTTTGTATTTTCACTTGATATTTTTTATTGGCCAGGTTTTTGATAGTTTGGCTAAAACCTTACATGTCTGAAACAGAATTCAGTTATGACATGATTTTAACCTTTTGTACTCATATTTTCCCTTCCATGACCACAGCACTTTCTGGGGTGAAAGCAGTGACCTGGTATTGCAAAGACGACTCAAATTAGATTCAAGTCCTGCCTCCTCACCACCATCGAGGTTTGACCGAGCTGCTGATGTCTACCCTTCATGTCAAGAGTGGCCTTGGGCAGCTGTTGTTGCGGCAGGAGCTACGCTGCCCCGTCCACACCCAAACCGAAGGGCAACTAGTGAACCGGAAGGTTGCAATGCACATAACTACGTTCACCCACCAGCAGCAGACTCAAAAGATTTGATAAACTTCAATATGCCACTGTCCCAATTTCAAGCAAGTCCAAGCGCTCTTGAACTATCTCAGCGTTCTCGCCTCTCATCTTCAACTGAGCGTCTTTGTACTGGCTATCATGCTCCTTTACTCCGAACAAGAAGTGATGCCACTGTAATTGCAACAACGCGAAGCAACCACGAAACTGTGAGACTCCCAGATGTGAACTGCAATGAAACTCATGCTCTGCATGCAACGAGGGTCTTGTCTGGGGTGCCAAATCTTGTGCCACTACGCTATGAGCCGATTTCACGCTCTTCTGAATCAGTACGCGATGCAGTTCGGGCAGCAGCAGCTGCTGGTGCAACACTGCGCCGTCGAAATTCTGATCACGACAGTTTGGCTAACAATGAACGGCAGGCCATCACTATGGCAGCATCTATGCTGTTGCCTTTGCCCAGCACTTTGGCAAACACAACCGCTGTTCCACCCTTCTGGTCACCAGTTGATAAGCGGAGCTCACCAGATTTAGGTCAGCTTGGTGGTCCAAGGCCACGGCCTATGGGCCCAGATACATGGCGATCTTGTGAGGCTGTGCATTGTCTGGTAGGCCGAAGAACAGAGACCAGTGTTGGGGGCTGGTCAGGCGGTGTCTTGGTTTACCTTGCGGAAACAGCAGTGTCCTCTGATGAAGTGCCATGCCACTATCCTTTGACACACCAGGACCTGGAATGGGAGCGTCAGTGCAGCAGTGTTGTTAAGATGCCCAGTGTCCGTAGCCTTGTTGAGCAGTTTCAGGATACCACAAGGCCACTCCCCACAAGTACTGTCCCCCGTTCAGCAGGCTCTAGTCCCGTTCACAGGCCTGACCCCTGCCATAGCCGTTTACGGCAAAAAGAGTGGCTCGACATGCCTCCTGTCAAAAATGCAGGCAGGGCGCCAACGGAATGCATTGAGCCAATAATGAGTAGTGGGCAGCTTGCTCCTCCCTCTGCTTCTCCTCCTCCACCACCACCACCACTGCCACCACCACTTCCACACGTGTTTCCTAGCGAGGAAAGACATGAAGGGTTGGTCTCGGAGGTATCTGATTTAGAATCACTTTTTCAAGCAAGCTTGCAGGCTGGAGTTGGTGTTACCAGCCAGCGAAGGGAGAGCGGACGGTCGGGAGCAATGGCAGGGGGTGAGTTGCAGCTTTAGTCACTACAGACTATTTTCCATGATCTGAGTGAAGCAAAATGAAAACGGCTTGCACAATTAGTTGTTTTTTTTAAATAAAAAAATGTCTATCTCATGCGAAAAAGTTAATTTACTGCAAAGCCATAATAACAAGCTTATTTTGGTGCCCTTGCACAAAAGTTAAATGCTGCAAATTAAGTTTTTTGTTTGAATGATATTTAATCAATGTGTGTGTCAAGCAGCAGGCTCTACTGCAAGAAAATCTCACCAGGCTCCTGCGTACAATTTGGCCTTGCGTGCTCGTGCACGTGCCCCCTTGCATGGCCCTGAACATGAGGTGCTGAGTGAAGGAGCGCCACGACGGGGCAGGTAGGAAAGAATAGTTTTAGACTGCCTCAAAAGTTTTTCCTTGATATTTCTTAGAGTTAATTAGAGGAGGGTCACTATAATTAATGGGAGGAGGTTAACCCTCCCCTCAGCCTCCTCACTTGGCCTGTGTTGACCCATTCCTTCCTGCTCTGAAACCCATCTCACTCCCCCATACCTCCCCTCTCTCGCACTCCAATCCCCCAGTCTCTGTTCTTCCATCCTTCTTTTTCACTCTGTAGGTCTCCAACATCAGAGGGCTATAAACAAATTTCTCAGATCTCTATTCAGATTGTTTGCTCGAACTACATACATTATTTGTCTGTAAACCTTTCCTAGCAGGACGTTCACTCACCTGTCTACCTCACTGGCTGCTCCCTCCTATGTGTTGACTGATCCAGGTCATGTGTTGCTAGTGGTGTTGCGATTTATGTTCATAACTTCCTTTCCCACAGACCCTGCCACTCCTTTAATTTGGTTCCCTTTCTGAGATACTATTGTTTCTATGTGAGGTTGCTCTTCCCTTGAACTTTGACGACTCCATCTATAAGGTTATTATTTTTCAGACATTGGGATTCTCTGCTGTTTTTCCCATCACAGTTCACTTTCTATTCTGTGGAGACTTTAATTGCCACTATGCCAGTTTACTGGGAGGTCGCCCTCAAACTACAACCCATGGTATTGCAGCCAAGGCCTTTAGTGATCCAGCTGCCCTTATCCAGTCTCTAACGACTTGCATCTCTCCAACTAGCAGACATTCTTTGTCGGAATTATTTGTCAAACTTCCCCTTCATGCTGTCCTGCTGTTCTTAGCTCTTTTGATCACACACATGTGAACATTTTTATCTCCTTGGTGGTCTTCAGACTGGCGCAAGGTGCCGGCAGGTATGGCAGTCCAGCAAAACAGATTGGTTTTGTCTGAAATCTACTCTCTCCCTCAGATGGGTCCGATTACAGTCCAAGGCTGCTCTGAGCCGGCGGTCTGAGACCTCTGCGAACGGCTGAAACGATGTTAGAATTTACTGGGTTCAGATTTTGCAATTATGATTCTCCAAGGATCGTTCAAATGAAAGCCGAACCTGGCGGCTGTTCACGCACTTGTTGGCAAAAGGCAGGAAGTCGTTTCTTTACAATTAAAAATGGTTTTATTAATGATGTGTTCGGGGGGTGGGAGGGGGGTGAGGGAAGGGCTGGACATGACACTATCAATACGTAACAAACCAAGTGGTTGACAGACAAATAGGGATGAAAGGAACACAATCTTATTTCTAATGAAAAACATTCCCTCATGGCACCAAATTACCGGATTCGCACAACGAATAGAAACACAGATGAGGACTTGAGGCAGACACAAGCTGGTTTTGGTTGCAGGATGATGAGTGTTGGCTGGTGTGGCACAAGGTGACGTGAGGCTCAGGGAGCAATGGCGATTAGGGAGATGGCCAAGGAGAGAGGGGGATGTCTCTTCCTCTGTTCCAAATGCTCAACTGCCGCGCTCATGCACGCAGACATGGCCTTTTCCTCCTCTGGGACCGTCATCATGGGCGGCGGGTCCTGTTGTTAGCCGCTCAGTGTCTGTGGGCATTATCATCTTCCGGGCCATCCTGCCATATGGCGTGGGCCTTAGAATAAGTGTTCTGCCCTCATCCAGGGCTCCGCAGCTTACTTTACTGTCATGGCTAGCAGTCTGCAGGCCAAGCAGTCCGTGGTGTTTACAGGCCACACAGTTCATGTTGCTTCCTATAAAGTGCCGGGGGTGCCACAAGTCCTCCACCTGGCCTCGCCTGTCACATGATGTTCTGCATAATGCAACCATACCCTATTCTGCTTTAAGGTTTACAATAACTGCCTCCTTGGAGCATGTTTAACTATATGCCCTATCTCTGACAGTTTCCATGATGTGGTGTGGATCCTCTCCTCTCCCCTGTGTGTGATCATCTCTTCTTCTCCCTTGTGTGTGATCCTCTCCTCCTCTCCCCTGTGCGATCCTCCCCTCCTCTCCCCTGTGTGCGATCCTCCTCTCCTCTCCCCTGTGTGCGATCCTCTCCTCCTCTCCCCTGTGTGCGATCCTCTCCTCCTCTCCCCTGTGTGCGATCCTCTCCTCCTCTCCCCTGTGTGTGATCCTCTCCTCCTCTCCCCTGTGTGCGATCCTCTCCTCCTCTCCCCTGTGTGCGATCCTCTCCTCCTCTCCCCTGTACAGTGTACGTGATGAGGGGAGGGAGGAAGATGAGGGAGGTAAAGGGGGGGAGATTTCAGGTCCTGAAGTCACATCTTGCATTACGTGGAATTTCACATTACAAATTATATTTCCCATGTGCATGGACATGGATTCACATATTATATGAAGTAAATAAATAATGTAGATTACATAATTTCTGGATCTGACGAGTTGCCAGTTTAACTATTTTGTAAAACTCTGCATGCAGCATCTAACTCAAGATGTCCAAATGTCATAGACGTATATTTCCGTGGATGTCCCATGGGTGCCCCACTAGTCTGTCTATATTATAAAACAGGAGTGTCCGTTTGTCCCGAATCTACTCCCTCAGTTTTGGGGCTAGCCCTAGTCAAACCTTCTGTGGAACGTTCTGGGGTCCCAGCGGGCGTTGATGAATCACCCTGCATGCAAAATACCAGGGTGACAGTTTACAGCCGACCTGAGATTTGAACCCAGGGTAGACAGCTCAAAGGTAAATGTGTACACCACTAAAGTCTAAGCTATCCTGCCAGCCCAAATCTTCCTTTGTGTTCCACCACGATTTTCTCAATTTTGTTATCAATAGTCACACCAGTCATACAAAAGACTTTTAAAATGGTATGTGCTGCTGCCTTGCTTGACCCTCAGCATTTAATTGAGGTGATAGAGCACAGATAAACTCCATGGGTTGGAATCCCATAGGGATTTTTCTTTTATTCTCCTGCTGACTGTGGAGATAGAAGCAACATCACAAGTTAGCATCGCCAGAACACCGAGCGTCCCGGTAAGTTCCGTCGCTTCCCCCAAGGTCATCAGCTGTGTTTACCTGAATTAAAATCCTGTATTGTCTGGCGTCTGCACGTGTGTACATGATTTGTGAGAAACCTTTTCCTTGAGCCCTAGACCCTGCAAAAAGTAAATAAGTAAATGGAAAAACCACCAGAGATTTGCGGGATTTATTTTTTCTTCCTCTTCACACATTTGCTCTGCGAAGAGGCTGGAGTGCTGGACGGCACCTGTGGCTGGATAGTATAATCGTCCTCCCCAGCATGCCTTTCTTTTTATACAAGGTCGAGGCTCATGGGAGAGTGAGAATGAATATTCGCAAAGCAGGCACATTGGGGAAAGATTCCCATCAAGTCTTCGACCACCATGTCTGTTTACAGCACCCTCATTCCTCTTCCCACTCCAACGTCTCATTAACTTTATCTGCAGTTAATTCCATCAATTAATCTTGGCAATTTTGTATCACGCATCGAGAATGTCAAAAAACATGGATGCAAATATGTTGCGTTCACCAAAATCATCCTGAATGTTTCGTGTAGCTCAGGTGTAATGAATTTTGTTTTGTGTGGCGAATCACAATTCCAATATGGAGAAAACTAATTGAGAAGTACACTTTATTTTAATGGACAGCATAACATAGCCAAAGCCTGTCAATTGTAATGCGTCTGCTAAATCTGCCGACAAGTCAGGACCAGAAGACCAGTTCTGATCAGACCATGCACCCCTACCCCCGCAGGGATGAGGTGCAATCAGGTTCTGATAGGTTGTCCCGCTTTTGAGTTTTTTTGTCTCCCCTGTGTGGATCCGTTATCCACACAGGTGTGGATGTGGCTTTTGAGGCCACAAATGAGGTTTTTGTCTTTGATCGTTTTAGAGGAAATGAAAACCTTTACAGAGATGGTTACATCGACTGTTTTCAACACGTTAGGCCCCTGGTTATACTGGCTTTGACTCTTGAGAGGGTATGTGGTTGTTGGCATTGGAAGAAGAGTAGGTTGGTGCTGGAGAAGTCCAATGTTTTTTTCAAGTTTCCAATTTAGATGACCCTTCATAGAATGAAGAAGTTGTTTTGCTCGGGAAGCATCTGTGTCGGTGGACAGGTGGAACAATGGACGCGGAATCAACAGAACATTGACCGAAGTATGCTAACTGCCGAAGGAAGCAAGGAGAAGCTCATCTTCAGGCGTTAAGCCTTCATTGAAGCAAAAATGCAAAAGGAAACTTTCGTAATTTGCATAAACCAAAGATGCGTCCAAAAATACCTGGGTCGCAGGGGTAAAATTTTCAAAATTGTCAGAGACTTCAAATTAGGCTCAAATGAAGGGGAATTTTACACGGATTCATATCATAGCCAACTCTGACATGAATTTATGTAAATTTCTTCCTAATGGGAATACCCGACCCGCAAAGTCAGCACACAAGATGGTGCATCAGTAAGAGTGGTATGTAATGAAAAGTGTATAATCCGGTGAAAAGTGTGTATCTGGTGTGGAATGAGAAGTGTTCTAATTTATAATTCAGTCTTTCTCTGCGGCAGTAGAGTTCGAAATGGCTGATTCAGCTGTTGATGATGGGAAGTGCCTCATCCCAACCTGTAGCAGGTCTGGACCACTACAAACATTCAAGCTACGAGGAGTCAAGAAAGTGATTCAGTGTGAAACAGAGAGGGATGACGATGAGACCCGTAATCGAATGCAGGCTATTTTGGATTCTCAAGGCGAGCAAGAATCAGTAGTGCTTCATAAAAACTGTTATTGTTCATACCTCGAAGGACCATGTCGGAAAGGTTGCTCAGAGAAACAAGGATGACGGCGATGAACCACCAGTTGTCAAAATTAGGTCACGAGTGAAAAATTTGCTTTTAAAACGCAATGCTTGTTTTGTGCTGAAGTTTGTAAACCTGTAGATCCTGAACATCCTGAGAGGTGGGACAAGGTAGTACAGTGTGAAAGAAAGGGTGTCGCAAATGCTCCACCTTCAACGGTGTGCATGATTTAGCTGCAGCTGAGGCACAGTATCATCTTCGCTGCTATGATGTGTTCAGGAAAATCCCTGTGTATGCTGTCCAGACCTCGATGATTGATGATGAAGCTATGAAATTGCTTGCTTGTTGATGAGATGTATGCTAATCGAAAGCTATGTACTTGGACATCCATTGAACTAAATGATAAGTGTGTGAGTTATGGTGGTCAGTTGACGTGTAAGCAAATGTTTACCATGCTTGTTACGCATTTGGGTGATGATGCTGTGGTTCTTCGTATAGAGGGTTGTGCATCCATTGTTGGATTCAGAGAGCTTGTAGGTAAAATCTGTAAGATTGTCAAAGTGGATACTATGGATGAGGAGAAAGAGGATGCTTTGGTAATAAAGATCACAACCGAGGCACGTGGCGTTCCATTCAACAATAACAACTTTGATCTTGGTGATTTCACCCATGCCAAAACAAAGCAACAGACAAGTGCTACACTTCTTAGGTTTGTCTCAGAGCTCATCTCAAAAGGTGAAATCACAAAAGCGTCACTGAGCCTGTCACATTCCAGACAATCTCACATTACCAATGAAGGTAACCAAACAACGCTTGGGTTGGGTGTCAAACTACACCGCAAATTTGGTAGCAGTGATCTCATTCGGATCTTATATGAGCATGGGCACATTGTGTCATATTACGAGGTGCTGCAGTTCCGGAAGTCGGTGGCGAAGTATGTCGGTGACAATGCTGCCATGCTACATCGGATGATGGGGCTCTGTCGGACAGTCGGAATCGTATTTGGCTGGTATGACAACTTTGACTTGCTGGTGTCAACTCCAAATGGTAGCCGTGAGACCCACGCCATGGCAACAGAGTTTCAGAGGCAACCAGCTGGGATCATCGAGGCCGGCAGTGCTCAGCCTGGCATCAGTACTGTCATAATCCCTCGCCTCACGTCAAAGCAGGCCAGGTCTGTGGGAAATAACAGGCCCGTTCCACTTATGCACTATACTGGCCCGAAGAAGGTGAAGCCCCCTGCAGTGCCCACTGGCAAGACCACCGGGATCAGCTACACCAAGGCTAGTGGTTGACAGGCCAGTCTGGTGGCTGCCCAACAGAAGGACACACAGTGGCTCAACAGCCTGATCCAGGGGCACGATGCTATGGAGTGGAATGGATTCAACAATCAGCTAGCCAGGAGCCAGGGTGTACTCAAACCTGCGAGCACCTATATGTGCGGTCCATTGATTGACGCGCCACCCTCGCACCCGGACACCATCCTCACAACACTCACGCACATGCAGAGGTCACTGCTTGACATGGGGATGACATACGTTCATCTTTCCATTGACATGCAGTTGTTTGTAGTAACCAAACAGAACGTAATCGCCCATCCTGGTGGGATGCATATTATACAGTCGTTCATTGGCTGCATTGCTAAGCTGATGAAAGGTTCAGCGTTGGATGTATATGTATCCGTAGCATACGGGGGTCTGACAGGTATCTTCAATGAGAAGTCCTGGGTGAAAGCCATGCGGTCCTTTCGGGGCGTATCAGCGGCGCTCTTGAAGCGGTTTCTATCATCAGGGCCAAAGACCTTTGAGTAGATAGAGAAGTATCTGGACACTGCTCGCCTCCATCCTACTGGCCGGCATTGGGTGGACAACTTCCTTCTCCCCACACTCCTTGTCCACCAGTTTGAGCGTGCAGAGAGAGAGGGTGACTTCTACCTAAAGCAGCTGACCATGGAGCGCATGCTGAAGTACTTCCCCGCTGGTCATGTACAGTACGCCCGCTATCTCACCCAGTACCTGCTGGAGATGCGTGCACTCCCTGCTGAGGCCAAGACGGGCCTTGTGTCCGGCGCTTTTGTCTGTCGGCACCATGAAGGATACTGGAACACTGTCTCTGGTGACCAGTTTGGCGAGCAGACTGCCATCACAATCGGCAAGGGAGCTCTCGAAGGCATGACTCTGTCTGCTGAGCGTGTTTGTGAGTGGATTGACGCCTTCCCTGTCACCGTGCATGTGTCAGACCACATGGACTACATCTACTCTGCTGATCCACCAGATCAGTCTGCGCAGAAACAGCACAAGGAGGAGTTGAAGCACCGGCGTGTCATTGATGTGGAGGTGGAGAAGCACATTCACCCCTTGGAAGATCACCGCCCTCATCTGTACAATCCCGTCACTGGCCAAATTGCCCCTGCTGAAGTGAATGTGGCTGATTCGATTGTGATTGGAGAAAAGATGGAGAGCAAGTACAGCGCCAGTCTCCCTGATGGGTTTTACGACCCTATCAGTAGCCCCATCAAGACGATGGACGTTCTCAAGAAGCAGGTCAAGGGCAGCAAGGTCAGGCGAGTCATCGACCTTGAGAACATCTTTCTCCGGCTCTTGCTAATTGGTCAGCGGCGGCAGATGGAGCTTGGGCCTCTGTTTGCCTATGAGCTGTGTGCAGTGCCTCCATCACTCATCGTCGAGCATGGTTGTCTCCGCAAAGGCAACATTGACCTGTACTCCCAAAATTATAGGAACATGTGTAGGCCATCTTCAAATATGAACAAATTATCCACGTAATGACTAAAATAATGTGATTTGTCCTCTGAGAGTCCAAAACGGGACCGTGTCATAACTTGTCCTTTGATCTTGACCTGATCTTCACCTTGAACCGAAAAATAACATCGGAAATGGATTCTACACCTCCCAAAACCCCTTAAAAGAGGTATTATACATCATTCCACGACAAACGGTTCCAAAATTAAATTTGCAATATGGCCACCAGAGGCCGTCTTGGATTTATGGAATTTACCAGAGTTGCCCAAAGATGAAGTTTGGGCAACCAAGCTGAATTTGCTGTGGGAACCCATGGGAGTACAAATCCATCAAAAAACTTTATAGGATAGAACATTTCTCGGTTCATGAAATGACCAATGGACTATTAGCATAGTTCTTGGATCAACATCCGTTGATTCCTTCCATTTAAGCACATTATTAACCTTTGTAATGAATCAGTGCTGTTGAATTGCTGACAAAGTAGATTATAATAAAATACAGGCTTGGAAGGTGGGGATGATTATAGGGCATCAGGGACTTTGCTGACGTCCAGCTTTTCACACCGGTTAACATCAAAGTGAAGGCAAGGTGAAAACAAGCACCTATTTAACTTGTGCAAATTAAGGGTACCTTCCAATATCTTAAATGACTCAGGAAAGATTAAAGAGTGCGCCAAAATATTGTTGTGCATTTTGGGGCTCAATCCACCACCTACGTCCAGGAACAACATTCAGACGGAAGTCAAACAGTTCAATCTTGGTTTCATCAGACCACAGAATCTTGTTTCTCACAGTCTTAGCGTCCTTTCGGTGCTTTTTTGCAAACTCCAAGCGGGCCACTGTGCTCTTGGGAACCTTCAATGCAGCAGAATTTTTTTTTGTAGGCTTCCCCAGATCTGTGCCTCGACACAATCCTGTCTCTGAGGTCTGGTCTGCAGGCAGTCCCTTCGACCTCATGGCTTGGTTTTTGCTCTGATATGCATTGTCAGCTGAGACCTTATATATAGACAGGTGTGTGCCTTTCCAAATCATGTCCAATCAATTGAATTTCCCACAGGTGGACTCCAATCAAGGTGTAGAAACATTTCAAAGATGATCAAGAAAAATGGGAGGCACCTGAGTTAAATTTCAAATGTCATAGCAAAGGGTATGAATACTTATGTCAATGTGATATTTCAGTTTTTTCTTTCTAATAAATTTGCAAAACTTTCTAAAATCCTGTTTTCTCTTTGTCATTATGGGGTGTTGAGTGAAGATTGAGGGGAAAAATGAATTTAAACGATATCATCGTAAGGCTGCAACATAACAAAGTGTGAAAAAAGTGAAGGGGTCTGAATACTTTCTGAATGCACTGTATCCCCCAGAAGTTGATAGGAAAGTTGGGCCTGTTGGGCTTGAACACCTCCCTCTGTAATTGGATCCTGGACTTCCTGACCGAGAGACCTCAGACAGTACGGATCGGAAATAACATCTCCGACCGGTGCCCCCCAGGGGGCTGTGTGCTCGGTCCACTGCTGTTCACATTGCTGACTCATGACTGTTCTGCCAAGGACAGTTCAAATCATATCATCAAGCTTGCTGACGACACGACAGTGGTGGGTCTTATCAGCAACAATGATGAGTCAGCATACAGAGAGGAGGTGGAGCGGCTAGCAGTCTGGTGTAGTAACAATAATCTGTCTCTTAATGTGGATAAAACAAAAGAGATGACTGTGGATTTCAGGAAGGCCCGTGCTGACCACTTCCCACTGTACATCAACGGTTCCACCGTGGAGACAGTTAGGAGCACCAAGTTTCTTGGTGTACACATCACAAATGACCTCAAATGGTCCTTCAACACCACTTGCCAAGCCAAGAGAGCACAGCAGCGTCTCTATTTCCTGCGACGCATGAGGAAGGCAAGCCTTCCCCCCTTCCAACCTCACCTTATTCTACAGGGGTACCATTGAGAGCGTCCTGACCAGCTGTATCACTATCTGGTACAGGAATTGCAATGTCTCGGACCGCCAGACTCTGCAGCGGATAGTGGAGACAGCTGAAAACATAATTGGGGTCTCTCTCCCCTCCATGCAGGATATCTATTACAAAC
This sequence comes from Myxine glutinosa, assembly GCF_964187855.1. Lineage (NCBI taxonomy): Eukaryota > Metazoa > Chordata > Myxini > Myxiniformes > Myxinidae > Myxine > Myxine glutinosa. Next base: position 49,940 of record NW_027618698.1, read on the forward strand.
GCTGCACACGCAAGGCCGCCATCATAGCTGATGACCGTTTCTACCTGTCCTATGGACTTTTTTCCCTCCTGCTATCTGGGAAAAGGTACCGCAGCATCCGGGCCAGATCTGCCAGACTCTGTAACAGCTTCTTCCCCCAGGCTGTCAGGCTCCTCAACACCATTTTACCTTCCACCACACACTTTAATTTAACTAACAGGGTCTAAACGCCCTCACCCTCACCCCCCCCCCCCCCTACTTGCACTACATATATCATATGCTGCTATACACATATGTTTCTACATAAATGGTTTACTTATCAGATGTAACCTACAGTCAACTGTTCAACTCTATACATTTTGTTAAAGATTTTATTTTATGTTGTCTTGGATATACTCATATTGCCATGGATATTCATTGTGTATTTACTGTTTACTATCCTGTGTATTTATAGTACTAGCAATGGTACCCGCCCTATGGGCGGGGCTTCAATTGAGAGGCCCAAATGAAAATGCAAAATATCAGAAATATAAGCCTTTTTTATTCTAAACGATTCATATAAACATCCGTTAAATCATATCACACGCAAATCATTAAAATCTAAACAGTATTTGTAGAATTTCAATAAAAGCCACATCACTGTTCATATCGGTAAATATTATTCCATCGTATTTGGAAAAACTGGAAAATTGGAAAAATTTGAAATTGGAAAAACAATATAGCCTATTTTACTCCAGGGGGTCCCAGGATTACCCAGCCAAAATTTCGTTGCGATCGGTTCAGCCGTTTTTGCAGTACCTGGGAACAGACAGACGGACAGACATTTGGTGAATTCTAGTGAGATTGTTCTGTGTATTTATGGTATTGCGTGACACTTGTCATGTCCAATTGCACTATGTGTAGTCTTGCTTGAATGTTTATATTGCAGCGAGGTCCAGGAGGAACGTCATTTCGTTCCATTTTGTACTGTATTGTATATGGATGGGATGACAATAAAGTTTATTGAATTGAATTGAATCGAGTTGAAATTTGCGGAGTAGATCTAGTTTTACTTTCTGGTTGGAAGCACCTTTCTTTCTTAAAAAAAAAAAAAAAACATCTATATATATATATATGTGTGTGTGTGTGTGTTTATATGTGATATGTATACCCTTGCAATTTCTTTTTTGAGTTTTGACAGGGGATTTGTGTTTTGTTTTTGGGAGCAGATCGAGCTGTTGGCAGTATTTAATGGTTATGAAGCAACAGTGTGTTTCACTGCAATGTGCAGAGGGAAAAACTATAATGACCTGTGCCACCGACAGCATTCAAGATGCAGAAAACAAAGAGCCAAGCTTTGTGATTTGACGACCAACCAAGGATGCTGCCCTTTCATCCAATGGCCTCGCAGAGCTACTCACCCAGATTGGAGAAGCTTTTTTCTTTTCTTTTTTTACGCACGCATGCTTCATTATATTGGCCTTACTGTGGCTGATCAGTGATCAGGGTTGCAAACGAGGAATCTGATGCAATACCCTTACCCTGCCCCTAAAATGAGAGCCCTTTTGAGCTTGCAGCCGAAAGCTGACCTTCCTGAGCATTTTGGAATACTCGCCATATGAGTTGGCGGGCCTGACGTGTGGCAGGACGCTGTGTTGGTAGCTGTGGAGTTTGCATTGAATGTTTTGATGACGTATGATGGAAGAATGCTGATTATGAATCATGTAAAAACGCATTCGTCAATAGCGTTTGCCATAAGCATCTATTTTACCCAGGAATAGAGATTTTATAAACGATGAATATGTATGCATTCGGCTGCTATACACCTGTATATATGGCTACACTATTTTGGTGTGTACATATATATAAATATATAAATATATACCCTTGCAACCCCTAATTTTTAGTTTCAAACCTACAATCATTCTGAAATGCATATTTTCATACTTCCAATTGAAGGGGGTTGAGCGATTTGCCAACATCTGTTGCCAAAATGAGGAGTTTGCATCGTGACAAAGATGTGAGTATTGCAGTATGGATTGAATGCTTTATTTTTATTTTATTTTATTTTGGAGGAAAAACGGTGTGTAAAGCTTTTTTAGGCAAAGGTTTACGTTTTCAAAAGAGCGAATTGTTGAGATTGTGATAAATGAAAAAGGGTCTTTTTTTGGCACAAGCTGCTGTGTTATGCCCTTTGAGGCCTACCATGTCACAATCAAATCGAGGAAATGCAATAAAGTTTCACCTGCCTTGATGCCGAAACCTCTGTTTCTGAACCTTGATTGTCAATTCAACATCTGACCATCTCATCTGGGCAATAGGTTTGTTTTATATCAAAACACACACACACACACACTATATATATATATATATATATATATACATATATATACACACACACACACACGCACACACACACACACACACACACACACACAGTCGAACTCCAACGTACGTGTGTTCCATGTATTTGCGGGTTCTGCATATTCGTGGTTGATAAATTGCGACCTGCTTCTACATTTGCGACCCTGTGTCCCATGTATTCGCGGTTTTTTGCGGGCGCAAATTAAATATTTTTTGCATGAGCTACGAGCATAACGGTTCTAAAACATATCTGCCACGAGCATGACCTACTTCTACATTCGCAGACGTGTGCTTCGCATATTCACAGCTTTTCGCAGCAACATAAAAATATTTCAGCCACGCTACAAGTGAGCTGCATGGCATGTCCCACCATTCACACTGTAAACCGCTTTGTGGCATGTCCCACCATTCACACTGCATACATAGCTTCGCAGAATGTCATGCCAGATGCGTAACACATCATCCCCCGTGCATTACTGTACAGAATGAAAACACTCCACCGCATCTATTCCTGAAATTAGCAGCTACTCCATATGGCATCATCCGAGCTCTTATACAATGAAAATGCTCCACCACATCTACTACCTGATGTGTAACACGTTATGCCCTGCAAGTTCCCAAATGAAATCGGGCAAATACTCTTAAAATTTATGCAAATCCTCTTAGAATTTCAAGTCAATCGGATGAAAATTGATGATTTTAGAAATTTGGCTGTTGTTGACCTCAAAAAGTACTTGGTGGTTGGATTCAGTGACCAGATATGCAAATGCTCTTAATTTCCAGTCAATCGGATGAAAATGGAGGATTTTAGAAATTTGGCATATCTTGCGATATTCAAAAATTCGAAAAAGGATTTTCAGACAAAAATACTTGGTGGTTGAATTCAGTGACCAGATATGCAAGTCCTCTTCAAATTTCAAGTCAATGTGATGAAAATTGAGGATTTTAGAAATTTGGCAAAGTTGGTGACCTTTGGCCTATGTTGACCTTTGACCCCAAAACAATAGGCTTCTTGCTTATGACCAACTCTACCATTTGGTGACGTTTCGTGAAGATCGGTTGAAAATTGTGACCTGCAGGCCGGTGACAGACAGATCTGAGATCCCATCGGGTTCTTCGTCACCTCTCTTACCAAGGCCCTTCTCCCCCGATTGCTCAGTTTGGCCGGGCGGCCAGCTCTAGGAAGAGTCCTGATTGTTCCAAACTTCTTCCATTTAAGAATTATGGAGGCCACTGTGCTTCAATGCAGCAGAAAAAATTTTTGTAGGCTTCCCCAGATCTGTGCCTCGACACAATCCTGTCTCTGAGCTCTGCAGGTAGTTCCTTCGACCTCATCGCTTGGTTTTTGCTCTGATATGTATTGTCAGCTGTGAGACCTTATATAGCCAGGTGTGTGCCTTTCCAAATCATGTCCAATCAATTGAATTTACCACAGGTGGACTCCAATCAAGGTGTAGAAACATCTCAAAGATGATCAAGAGAAATGGGAGGCACCTGAGCTAAATTTCAAGTGTCATAGCAAAGGGTCTGAATACTTATGTAAATGTGATATTTCAGTTTTTTCTTTTTAATAAATTTGCAAAACTTTCTAAAATCCTGTTTTCTCTTTGTCATTATGGGGTATTGAGTGTAGATTGATGAGGGAAAAATGAATTCAAACGATTTCAGCATAAGGATGCAACATAACAAAATGTGAAAAAAGTGAAGGGGTCTGAATACTTTCTGAATGCACTGTATATGCCTCCTCATAATTATATCCGAGTTATATGGACAGTTCCTTGGAGTTTCTGCTCTGACATGCACTGTCAACTGTGGGACCTTGTATAGAAAGGTGTGTTTCTTTCGAAATCATGTCCAATCAATTGAATTAGCCACAGGTGGACTCCACTGAAGTTGTCGAGATCTCAAGGATGATCAATGGAAACTGGATACACCTGAGCTCAATTTGGAGTGTCATAGCAAAGGGCATTAAATACTTATTGACTGGAGACATTTCTGCTCTTCGTTTATAATTATTTTGTAATAAATTATTTTTTAGAAATTTCCACTTTGGCATTATAGGGAATTATGTGTAGATCAGTGACAAAAAAATCTCAATTGAATTCATTTTCAATTCAGGCTGTAACACACACTGAAAAAAGTCAAGGGGTGTGAATACTTTCTGAAGGCACTGTATGTCCACCGTGACCTGTGTCTCAATCATTCTTCTTGGCCCGTTGGTTTGACCTGTGTTTTTGCCTTTCACTCTGCTCATTGTTGTATCATGGCTCCGAAGTGCAAGACCAGTGCTGGAAATGTATCGACGGCGAAGAGGCAGAAGAAAGTGATGAGCCTGAGCCAAGAGGTGGAGCTGCTGGACCGACCTTCGAGAGGAGAGTGTGGCCTCTGTCAGCAGGCATCGTGTCGATGTGCACTACATAAAGAAGAATGAGGAGGTGATTCGCAGAAGTGTTGTGGCGAGCACTGTATGCGTGGGTGGCGCGAGCATGAGCGATGATGGTACCAGCAGTCCCAGTTCATTCACAGTGAACAGAGGATGGTTTCACCACTTCAAGGACCGGCACGGTCTCAAAAATGTAAAGCTCACATGCGAGCATCCCTCCGAGTACCACAACGTGGCCAAAGCGTTCCTTGCTCAACTCGCGAAGCTGATCGACGAGAAGTGATATCTCCCAGAGCAGGATTTCAATATAGACGAGACCGGCCTCTTCTGGAGAAAAATGCCCATGAGAACTTTCATCTCCAAGCGCTAGGAGACAGCATCGGGATTCAAGGCTGCCAAGGATTGGGTATCTCTTCTCCTCTGTGCAAACGCAAAAGGTGACTACCGTGAAACCCATGATGTTGTACCATTGCCTGAACCTGCGTGCTCTCAAGGGCAAGAACAAACACACTCTGCGCATGTTTTGGAGCTCCAACAGGAAGGCGTGGGTACTGCCACCAATCTTCATGGACTGGTTCCATAATTGTTTCGTTTCTCAGATGGAGAGGTATCTGGTGAAACAAAGCCTTGCGTTCAAGGTTCTCCTGCTCATTGACAATGCTCCTGGCCATCCCACAGACCTGGACGTGGCTCACCCGAACGTCAAGGTGATCTTCTTGCCACCCAACACCACCTCAATCATCCAGCCGCTCGACCAAGGTGTAATCTCCATGTTGAAAACTTATTACACCCGCCGCACCTTTCGCCGCATTTTGGATGAAATTGAGTCCAACCGAGGGCTCACCGTCGAGCAGTGTTGGAAAGAGTTCACCATTGCTCACTGCATTGGTGCCATCAAGAAGTCGCTGGATGGTGACATCAAGGAGTCCTCCACCATCGTGTGCTGGCACAACCTGTGGCCACAAGCAGTGAAAAAAACTTTCCAGGATTTCCAGACAACACGGTGGAGAGAAATGAAATTATCGGGTTAGCATGGCTAACCATGGTGGGAAGGGAACAATATGACGACATACAGCCTGAGGAGTTGGAGGATCTTATCACCTCACATGGTGACAAGCTCACCGAGGAGGAGTTGGAGGCCATTACCAAGGTTTCCAAAGAGGAGGAGGTGGCTAGTAAGGAGGAGGAAGAGGTGCCAAAGTCCACCCTCATGGTCATGTTCCTGGGTGAGGTGCTGCAGGACATACGGGCAATTGCTGACAGGGTGCAAGAAGCCAACCAGGTCACGGAGCATTACCTCATTTTTAATGGGGGGATTGGATGTATGGTGTGATGCTCCCATACAAAGAGCCGCACAGAAACCTGTGGCAATCCGCCAGACAGCTCTCCATCACACATTTCTTCCGCCATGGTCTCTTCAACTCAAGAGCATCAGCTCCCTCTCCTCCCTCCTCCTCAGTGCACGGCTCATCAGCGCCCTCACCTACATTTATTTTGGTGCTCGATTCATCAGCAACCTCACTTGGGTCGGCTTCAGACTCAGAGGAGTTCACTGGGTTTTAATTCTTCATCATTATCATTTGAAAAGTTGCGTGTATTTGTGAAATAAAAGTTTGAAATGGTACATGATGATCTTTTATTTTTTATTTATTTAAGTTTCACGATACATTATGGTTTTTCGGTGGCCTCCCTCTATCCTTGATCTTCTCTATCTTCTTCCAAACCGCCTTCTTTCCACCAATTGCCTTCGCTACTTCTTCCGTGCACCATACCTGGTTTCTCTCCCGTGACGATGCACGCTTTCCTGACGTCCTTCCACACAACACTTCTCAATTCCCCAAAATGCCTCGCCGTACTTCCACTCCTTCTCCAAACCTGCTGCTTCTTCGCTAAATTGCTCAAACCTGGCCCTCACCCTCTCCAGCGACATTTCCCCTCCACTTCTCCCACCTAATAACCTTCTGACCCCTGCTTTTAACCTCCCTCCTTTTTTTCCTCATCACCACAAACACCACAGGTTTGTGCTGGAATGTAACATGCTCTCCCACCACTGCCTTGCAATCCTTAACCCTCCACAGCCGTCACTTCCTTACCACTACCAAATGCAGTTCTCTTCTATGCTGTCCACTCCTATAGGTAATCTTGTGGCTTTCCCGCTTTTGAAAGAATGAACCAGCTATGGCCATCCCATTCCTTGCCATCAGCTCCACCAGCTCTTGACCCTCTATCTCGTTCCCCATCCAAATTTACCAACACGTTCCTCTTCACCCAGCTCCGCTTCTCCGACATGCGTGTTAAAGTCACCCGCAATGCACAGCATCACCTCCATCTCAACCATTCCCATCATCCTCTAGTGTGTCCCTGAATTCCTGCTTCTCTGTCCTAGACCTTCCCGTTTGTGGCCTATATACCCACATTACACACATCATTTGCTGCTAACACCACCCATGCCATAACTATCCATCACTTCTATCTTACCACTCTGACCACCTGCTTGTTTATGTCGTCCAAAACTATTATTCCTACTCCTTCCATCCCCACCTGCATGCAACAGCTTGTAACCTTCCACCAACCTCCTCGCCCTGTCTCCTTTCCATCTGGTCTCCTGCACACACATTTCCAACCCCATTCTCTGCATTATCTCCTCCACCTCAACCCGTCTCCCTCCCTCCACCCCCCATTGATCCCACATTCAAACTACCTAGCCAAACCTCGCTACTGAACCTTGCCCGCCTGGCAGAGCTAGTACCCTCTTGATTATTTTGTGGCAATCAGGTCATCAATCAGCAGCGCTGCCCTGGCTGACCTGCTCACCTCCTAATCTAAGCTGTATATCGTATACCTCCTAACCTCCTACCCGAGTACACACACACACACAAACAAAAACACCCACCCCTGCTTTTTCTCCATTTGCTCCCCTCCCTCAAGGTATGGTATGGTTAAGGACTTTTGATAAACTGTAAGTACATTCCTTCAAGAAATTGGAAATGGGACGTGGTGTTGTCTTTTTTTTGTTTTTTTGCAAACATTTTTTATGAAACGTGTCAAAAAATAAAAGCTGAACTTCTGTACTCTTGCCTCATATTCATATTTTGATCTCAAATCCAAATTTCTTGAGTATACGCAATAATAATTTTGACTTCTGTTCTTATAGTTATTGAGGGCACTGTATATGTCACAAACAAGTGCGCAAAACAATTACCAAAGAATACCTGCATATAATGAGGCTGATCCTGAAAACACACCTCTCCCCAAGAAACAAAATCAAAGCCATAAACCAACTAGCAGTACCAATGTTCCAATACAGCTGCAGAATAGTAAACTGGCCAGAAGTGGAAAAAAACAAACTAGATATCAAAACAAGGAAATTCACTATCCACAAAATATTCCATAACAATTAGTGCATCCTGAGAATATACCTGCTGAGGAAAGGAGGTGTCATCCTGATGGAACTCAATCAAGTGCACAGAGTGACGACTGCAGGATTAGCAGAGTACATGAAAAGCTCAACAGACTACCGAATACAATTAGTGCACAAGCATGAACACAAGCCAGAAAAGGTATCTTTCACTCACCTTGCAAAAAACTTCCAAAAACAGGTTTGAATAGATGTCACGCACTAAACCGAAACAGCAACAAATACAGCCTCAACGATTGCAAAAAAAGAAAAGAAAAATGCAAGACAAAATATAAACGCATATACAGTGACAAAAGGGAGAAAGACAAATGAGCAGGAAATTTTTTTTTTTTTAAGTTGGACAGATTGGGATTAGACAAAGAAGGACCACTGGAATGGCAAAGGTCAGCTCAACTGGGATGGAGAACGAATCATTATTAATGCGCAAGACCAAAGACACCACACCAATGGCTTTAAGAAGATGGCGGGACTGAGTCAATCAGACAAGTGTAGGTTCTGTAAGGCAGAAACAAAAAGCATGAGTCACCTCCTATCGGAATGTAAAAACTCATGTCAGAATAGCTGTACACCCAAAGGCACAACAAGGTATGTAGAGTAATCCACTGGCACATCTGCAGAAATTTCAATATCCCAGTTCCACAAAACTCGTGGAAACATGAACTAAAAGCAATCATTGAAAACAAGGACATAATGCTCACATATGACCTGATGATCCCATCCAGCATGAATGTAGAAAACAAAGCACTGTGACTGGATATAGTACTCAGATACAAAAAGGAAAATAAGGCATTGTTAATTTAGGTTTCAGTACCCAGTGATTTTGGTCTAAATAATGCAGAAATCAAGAAAATGACCAAATATGAAAATCCGAGGAATGAAGTGAAAAGATCCTGGTAGTTGAAGAGCATCAAAATTGTACCAGTGAAAATTGGAACAAGGGGAATGATAAAGAAGAACCTTACAAATATCCTACAAATCATCCCTGGGAACATTACCACAGACGAACAACAGTTGGAGGCTGTACGGGGCTCAGTGACTCACTCGGTGACGATCCTGAAAAGAGCCCTTGGAACAAAGCTCTGAGAACACCACAACTTCACAACTTAGTCCATGAATCGAGATCCTTCGGCGGTGGTGGTGGATACTTTGAGTCCTGGGAGGACTACATTCCACCTTCTAAAACTCAAATTATGGAGATAACAACCAACCATGCATACACACGTACACGTACATACATATAGGTATACACACACACACACACACACACACACACACACCACACACACACATCTCGTTTTTTCATTTCTGTTCCTCACAATTCTATCTCTCTCTTTCATTCACAGACACACACACACACACACACACACACACACAATTAATTGCACAGTATTGGTTGTTCCTAAACTTAAATATAAATAATTAAAATATAAATAATTTAAAGGATTGCTGTAAATGATGTTAATTTCACAACATCCCATATTCAACTTTATTTAAATTGCAAACCTCAAACATAGTTTCTCCACCTAAAGCAAGAACCTTAACCCGTAAGCAATTGACTAGTTTCCCGACTGCATGGATCATCAGCTGGGCACGGTTCTTCCTCGAGGTTTCGATCCTTTCAGCCCAGGACCTCTCCAAACGGCGGAACCACAACCTCGATCATGGATCCACATCAATTGATGGTAAATCAGTAGATCCACAACCTCAGTTGCGTCCAGGCAGTCAGTCAACCCATTATTGCAACATCACTTATTCCAACTTTACTCGCAATAGGATTTAATGTGTTATCATATATTTATAAGTTTCCTTACACACGATAATATGATGATATCATTAAATCATTCACATAGCCTGGTGTTGGCTTAGCAGTTAGGGTGCCGGCTTGGGATCCTGGGTTCGAATCCTGGTCGATCGCTGAATTAACGCCAGGGGGGTTGACTCAGCCTGTCATCCTTCCGAGGTTGGCAAATTGAGTACCAGCTTGCTGGGATGAATGATCACAGTGTGTACCCCGATTTAGAATAGGTACACTGTATCCCGACGCATTGTAAGAGCGTGACCAAGGGTTGGCGTCAGGAAGGGCATCCGGCCATAAAAACATTGCCTCAAACAGGGAACCATGATTGTCATGGGGCCCGCAAGGCTAACCCCCGCTCTAGCGGGGAAAATGGCCTTAAAACGATCATTCATTAAATCATTCACATCTTACCTTAAATACATCAATTTACCAACCAACATGACCACACAACCTACCTTTCTATCAAACTACACTTCGAATGTTCAAACTGTCATTTATAACGGTTTTTGGCATGCTGCTGATTGGGACACACACACACACACACAAAAACAGTTTGACCATAAAAAGGGCACCATTTGATCATACTGAGTTTTTCTTGGGAATAAATGCCAAATTTCCTTAAATTGCCTGTGATAGAGGCTTGTTTTGGACATGGATAAAGAATAATTGGGAAATTTAACATCAAGCAGCATATCTTGATTTATGGTACATAGAGTCACGTGAAAAAGTAAGTACACCCCGTGTAAAGTTTTGACTTTTTCAACATATTTCAACATACGGCTATTTGATCTTCATTTCAACAATATTGATAGATAAAGGTGATATAAGATAACAAATATCATGAAACATTTACATTTTGTAGTCCATTGTATAATTTAAATAAACATAAATGCAAATTTCGCATGTGGAAAAAGTAAGTACACCCCTACATTTATCACTACTTCAAATACCTAAAATTAGAATCAGGGGCACCAGCTCAGGTGCAAATGATTAGAACATCGTTAGAGAGGATCTTGGAGGAACCTGTCTTATTTAAACCTCAGACATTTAGTTTGGTTTGCTCTTTGTTGTTGAAGTGTGCGGCGTCACCGTGCCTAGATCAAAAGAGCTCTCTGAGGCCTTCAGAAAGAAGGTTATAGATGCCTACGAGTCTGGGAAGGGATTTAAAAAGATCTCCAAACAATTTGAAATCGATCATTCGACTGTCTGGAAGATCATCTACAAGTGAAGAAGATTCCAAACACCTGCCAACTTGTTCAGGCCAGGCCGCCCCAGCAAGTTCAGCCCGAGAGCAGACCGCAAGATGCTGAAAGAAGTCTCTAAGAACCCCAGAATGTCATCATGGGACCTACAGGTAGCTCTTGCCACTGTTGACATCAAAGTGCACGAGTCTACCATTAGAAAGAGGCACAAATTTGATCTACATGGGAGGTGTGCCAGGAGGAAATCTTTGCTGTCCAGAAAGAACATCAGTGCAAGACTAAAGTTTGCCAATGAACACCGAGGCAAAGACCAGCACTTCTGGAACAATGTGCTCTGGACAGATGAGTCAAAGGTAGAGCTATTTGGCCACAGTACCAGAAGACATGTTTGGTGAAAACCAAAGACAGCATTTGACCACAAGAACCTGATACTGACAGTAAAGCATGGTGGTGGAAATATTATGGTTTGGGGCAGCTTTGCTGCATCAGGGCCTGCGCAGCTCACCATCATAGAATCCACTATTAATTCTTCATTGTACCAGAGGGTGCTTGAGGATAATGTGAGGCCATCTGTCGGAAAGTTGAAGCTCACCGAAGGTGGACCTTGCAATATGACAATGACCCTAAACATACCAGTAAATCGACCAAGGAATGGCTGAAAAGAAAGAAATGGAGGGTTCTGGAATGGCCAAGTCAAAGCCCGGATGTAAATCCCATCGAGATGTTGTGGGGGGACTTGAAACGAGCTGCGCATGCAAGAAACCCCTCAAACATCGCACAGCTGAAAGAATTCTGCATGGAGGAGTGGGCAAAAATTTCTCCCAGTCGATTTAGAGACTTTTAGACAGTTATAAGAAACGCCTACTTGAGGGTGTTTCTGCCAAAGGGGGCAATACCACCTATTAGAGCCAAGGGTGTACTTACTTTTTCCACATGCGAAATTTGCATTTATGTTTATTTAAATTATACAATGGACTACAAAATGTAAATGTTTCATGATATTTGTTATATTATATCACCTTTATCTATCAATATTGTTGAAATGAAGATCAAATAGCTGTATGTTGAAATATGTTGAAAAAGTCAAAACCTTTTGTACTTACTTTTTCACGTGACTGTACAATCATATTATCTTGAAACAAAGTCACCGAAGACAGTGCAGAGGCGATTCCCAGCATCTCGTGTACCTATTTACAAAACCATAAAGCCTGTGCTGAAGATGAAAGATGCTGATCATTAGAAAACACGAACAAGGGCTGTTCAGGACGACATGTTGGTGTTTGTGTCCCAAAACTATTGATACTGTATGGTAACACATGGAGAGGAGTCCATACACATGGGAGCAGAAGGACAGGGAGGGGGAAGCAGGATGACAGAGAGGGAAGCAAGATAGGGACGGGGAAGCAAGACAGGGAGGGGGAAGCAAGACGGAGGGGGAAGCAGGAGGACAGCGAGGGGGAAGCAGGAGGACAGGGAGGGGGAAGCAGGATGACAAAGAGGGAAGCAAGACAGGGAGGGGGAAGCAGGAGGACAGAGAGGGAAGCAAGACAGGGAGGGGGAAGCAGGAGGACAGAGAGGGAAGCAAGACAGGAAGGGGGAAGCAGGAGGATGGGGTAAGCAGGAGGACAGGGACGGAGGGGAGCAGGGCGACAGGGAGAAGGGAGATCAGGAGGATGGGGAGGGGGAGCAGGATTGAAGGGGGTAAACAGGTGGGAGCGGGTGAGAAGGGGGAGCAGGAGGATGTGGGAAATCAGGATGGGGGTAGGGTGAGAGAGAACAGGACTGTGAGGGGGGGGGGGGGGATAATATACCCCATCCTGTGCTCCTTAGGCGCCATTGTTACTCTGACGTGTGAACACTGAACACCATGGGGCCGGCACAGCATGTCTTTCTCAAAATACCGCCCGTCACGAGCAAATTCCACGCATCGCTTCGCTAAATCTGGAGGAGGAGAGATCTTCGTCTTCTTTTTAAGTTTTATGGCGTTTTCAGAGCTGTATACACGCCTGCGCCCGGACATAACAGCGGTGAACGAAGGAGCCTTTTGGTAATCTATAGCTGAGTTTCTCCGTAATGTTTTCTGACTCTGTAATGCTTCCCTGTTTAATAAAGAAGAATTATCAGATGTAGAGTTTCTCCGTAATGTTTTCCAAGTTTTAATAAAAAGTTTCTCGTTAAGTTTTAAGAAGATCTGAGCAGTGCATTTTGCCAAAAAGCAGGAAATAATAAAATGATTTTTTTTTTGCAACATGAAAAAAACAACCTATTCTATGGAGGTGTGAATCAAGACGACAGTGAAGGAGAACAGCCTCGCTTACATAAATACACTTTGTTATAAGAATCACTAATGTTGTTAAATTTTTCAGATTTAACTCCAGGTTTTGATACTTATCAAGTGTGTGGTATCCGAACCTGAAATCCGAATCCAGATTTTGATTATATGCTTTAATTAGTCTGTGAGAATAGATTGTGCTTCCAAGGTGAGGCACGTTTGGATATGGCAAAGAAAATGGTGGCTTAAACACCAAGCGATGTGACAGGGGCTCAGCAAGATGGCGCAGTCATTTTGGTAAGGTTTTATTTTTTGGGGGATGAGCACCCCTGAAATGGTCTTCAAAAGGGGTGTTTTAATACACAAACACCCAGTTTTCATTCCTGCACTCGATTAGAGTTCGAGAAATGTGCATGCAAAGTTTGGGTCTGCTAGGTTTCATAGTTTTGGAGTTATGGAGGAGACACACACACTGCCATTTATTATTATAGATATACCAGCAGAAGTACCCGGCGATGCCAGGCGGGGGAGGGGAGGAAGGGGAGGTGAGGGGGAAAGGGGAGGGCAGGGGTAAGGGGAGGGGGAGGCAGGAGAGGAAGGGGGTTCATATATATGCTGGTGGGTGAATGTGGCGTTCATCACGTTTCTGAGTTAAGTGTGATGCCGATCAGGAAGAAGAAGAAGCCATACTACCAACTTCATACACTTCCGGAATTGTTTGAT
>NW_027618699.1:0-64046 GCF_964187855.1 Myxine glutinosa
AGTGTTGAAAAACCACTTTTCGCACTTGTGTTGGTGCAGGAAACCACTTTTGCACTTGTAGTAGTGTGAAAAACCACTTTTCGCACTTGTGTTAGTGTTGAAAAAAACCACTTTTCGCACTTGTGTTAGTGTTGAAAAACCACTTTTCGCACTTGTGTTAGTGTTGAAAAACCACTTTTCACACTTGTGTTGGTGCAGGAAACCACTTTTGCACTTGTATTAGTGTGGAAAAACCACTTTTCGCACTTGTGTTAGTGTTGAAAAACCACTTTTCGCACTTGTGTTAGTGTTGAAAAACCACTTTTCGCACTTGTGTTAGTGTTGAAAAACCACTTTTCGCACTTGTGTTAGTGTTGAAAAACCACTTTTCGCACTTGTGTTGGTGCAGGAAACCACTTTTGCACTTGTATTAGTGTGGAAAAAACACTTTTTGCACTTGTGATAGTGTTGAAAAACCACTTTTTGCACTTGTGTTAGTGTTGAAAAACCACTTTTTGCACTTGTGTTGGTGCAGGCAACCACTTTTGCACTTGTATTAGTGTGGAAAAACCACTTTTCGCACTTGTGTTAGTGTTGAAAAACCACTTTTCGCACTTGTGTTAGTGTGAAAAACCACTTTTCGCACTTGTGTTAGTGTTGAAAAACCACTTTTCGCACTTGTGTTGGTGCAGGAAACCACTTTTGCACTTGTATTAGTGTGAAAAAAACACTTTTTGCACTTGTGATAGTGTTGAAAAACCACTTTTCGCACTTGTGTTAGTGTTGAAAAACCACTTTTCGCACTTGTGTTGGTGCAGGAAACCACTTTTGCACTTGTAGTAGTGTGGAAAAACCACTTTTCGCACTTGTGTTAGTGTTGAAAAACCACTTTTCGCACTTGTGTTAGTGTTGAAAAACCACTTTTCGCACTTGTGTTGGTGCAGGAAACCACTTTTGCACTTGAAGTAGAGTGGAAAAACCACTTTCCGCACTTGTGTTAGTGTTGAAAAACCACTTTTCGCACTTGTGTTAGTGTTGAAAAACCACTTTTCGCACTTGTGTTAGTGTTGAAAAACCACTTTTCGCACTTGTGTTGGTGCAGGAAACCACTTTTGCACTTGTATTAGTGTGGAAAAACCACTTTTCGCACTTGTGTTAGTGTTGAAAAACCACTTTTCGCACTTGTGTTAGTGTTGAAAATGCACTTTTCGCACTTGTGTTGGTGCAGGAAACCACTTTTGCACTTGTATTAGTGTGGAAAAAACACTTTTTGCACTTGTGATAGTGTTGAAAAACCACTTTTCACACTTGTGTTAGTGTTGAAAAACCACTTTTCGCACTTGTGTTGGTGCAGGAAACCACTTTTGCACTTGTATTAGTGTGGAAAAACCACTTTTCGCACTTGTGTTAGTGTGGAAAAACCACTTTTCGCACTTGTGTTAGTGTTGAAAAACCACTTTTCGCACTTGTGTTGGTGCAGGAAACCACTTTTGCACTTGTATTAGTGTGGGAAAAAACACTTTTTGCACTTGTGATAGTGTTGAAAAACCACTTTTCGCACCTGTGTTAGTGTTGAAAAACCACTTTTCGCACTTGTGTTGGTGCAGGAAACCACTTTTGCACTTGTATTAGTGTGGAAAAACCACTTTTCGCACTTGTGTTAGTGTTGAAAAACCACTTTTCGCACTTGTGTTAGTGTTGAAAAACCACTTTTCGCACTTGTGTTAGTGTTGAAAAACCACTTTTCGCACTTGTATTGGTGCAGGAAACCACTTTTGCACTTGTATTAGTGTGAAAAAAAACACTTTTTGCACTTGTGATAGTGTTGAAAAACCACTTTTCGCACTTGTGTTAGTGTTGAAAAACCACTTTTCGCACTTGTGTTGGTGCAGGAAACCACTTTTGCACTTGTAGTAGTGTGGAAAAACCACTTTTCGCACTTGTGTTAGTGTTGAAAAACCACTTTTCGCACTTGTGTTAGTGTTGAAAAACCACTTTTCGCACTTGTGTTGGTGCAGGAAACCACTTTTGCACTTGTAGTAGAGTGAAAAACCACTTTCCGCACTTGTGTTAGTGTTGAAAAACCACTTTTCGCACTTGTGTTAGTGTTGAAAAACCACTTTTCGCACTTGTGTTAGTGTTGAAAAACCACTTTTCGCACTTGTGTTGGTGCAGGAAACCACTTTTGCACTTGTATTAGTGTGGAAAAACCACTTTTCGCACTTGTGTTAGTGCTGAAAAACCACTTTTCGCACTTGTGTTAGTGTTGAAAATGCACTTTTCACACTTGTGTTGGTGCAGGAAACCACTTTTGCACTTGTATTAGTGTGGAAAAAACACTTTTTGCACTTGTGATAGTGTTGAAAAACCACTTTTCGCACTTGTGTTAGTGTTGAAAAACCACTTTTCGCACTTGTGTTGGTGCAGGAAACCACTTTTGCACTTGTATTAGTGTGGAAAAAACCACTTTTCGCACTTGTGTTAGTGTGGAAAAACCACTTTTCGCACTTGTGTTAGTGTTGAAAAACCACTTTTCGCACTTGTGTTGGTGCAGGAAACCACTTTTGCACTTGTATTAGTGTGGAAAAACCACTTTTCGCACTTGTGTTAGTGTTGAAAAACCACTTTTCGCACTTGTGTTAGTGTTGAAAAACCACTTTTCGCACTTGAGTTAGTGTTGAAAATGCACTTTTCGCACTTGTGTTGGTGCAGGAAACCACTTTTGCACTTGTATTAGTGTGGAAAAAACACTTTTTGCACTTGTGATAGTGTTGAAAAACCACTTTTCGCACTTGTGTTAGTGTTGAAAAACCACTTTTCGCACTTGTGTTGGTGCAGGAAACCACTTTTGCACTTGTATTAGTGTGGAAAATCCACTTTTCACACTTGTGTTAGTGTGGAAAAACCACTTTTTGCACTTGTGTTAGTGTTGAAAAACCACTTTTCGCACTTGTGTTGGTGCAGGAAACCACTTTTGCACTTGTAGTAGTGTGGAAAAACCACTTTTCGCACTTGTGTTAGTGTTGAAAAACCACTTTTCGCACTTGTGTTAGTGTTGAAAAACCACTTTTCACACTTGTGTTAGTGTTGAAAAACCACTTTTCGCACTTGTGTTGGTGCAGGAAACCACTTTTGCACTTGTATTAGTGTGGAAAAACCACTTTTCGCACTTGTGTTAGTGTTGAAAAACCACTTTTCGCACTTGTGTTAGTGTTGAAAAACCACTTTTCGCACTTGTGTTAGTGTTGAAAAACCACTTTTCGCACTTGTGTTAGTGTTGAAAAACCACTTTTCGCACTTGTGTTGGTGCAGGAAACCACTTTTGCACTTGTATTAGTGTGAAAAAAACACTTTTTGCACTTGTGATAGTGTTGAAAAACCACTTTTCGCACTTGTGTTAGTGTTGAAAAACCACTTTTTGCACTTGTGTTGGTGCAGGAAACCACTTTTGCACTTGTAGTAGTGTGGAAAAACCACTTTTCGCACTTGTGTTAGTGTTGAAAACCACTTTTCGCACTT
The DNA here is from genome assembly GCF_964187855.1 of Myxine glutinosa. Taxonomy (NCBI): domain Eukaryota; kingdom Metazoa; phylum Chordata; class Myxini; order Myxiniformes; family Myxinidae; genus Myxine; species Myxine glutinosa. The sequence continues at coordinate 3,499 of NW_027618699.1, forward strand.
GTATTAGTGTGGAAAAAACACTTTTTGCACTTGTATTAGTGTGGAAAAAACACTTTTTGCACTTGTGTTAGTGTTGAAAACCACTTTTCGCACTTGTGTTAGTGTTGAAAAACCACTTTTTGCACTTGTATTAGTGTGGAAAAGCCACTTTTTGCACTTGTATTAGTGTGGAAAAACCACTTTTCGCACTTGTGTTAGTGTTGAAAACCACTTTTCGCACTTGTGTTAGTGTTGAAAAACCACTTTTTGCACTTGTATTAGTGTGGAAAAAACACTTTTTGCACTTGTGATAGTGTTGAAAAACCACTTTTCGCACTTGTGTTAGTGTTGAAAAACCACTTTTCGCACTTGTGTTGGTGCAGGAAACCACTTTTGCACTTGTATTAGTGTGGAAAAACCACTTTTCGCACTTGTGTTAGTGCTGAAAAACCACTTTTCGCACTTGTGTTAGTGTTGAAAATGCACTTTTCACACTTGTGTTGGTGCAGGAAACCACTTTTGCACTTGTATTAGTGTGGAAAAAACACTTTTTGCACTTGTGATAGTGTTGAAAAACCACTTTTCGCACTTGTGTTAGTGTTGAAAAACCACTTTTCGCACTTGTGTTGGTGCAGGAAACCACTTTTGCACTTGTATTAGTGTGGAAAAACCACTTTTCGCACTTGTGTTAGTGTGGAAAAACCACTTTTCGCACTTGTGTTAGTGTTGAAAAACCACTTTTCGCACTTGTGTTGGTGCAGGAAACCACTTTTGCACTTGTATTAGTGTGGAAAAACCACTTTTCGCACTTGTGTTAGTGTTGAAAAACCACTTTTCGCACTTGTGTTAGTGTTGAAAAACCACTTTTCGCACTTGAGTTAGTGTTGAAAATGCACTTTTCGCACTTGTGTTGGTGCAGGAAACCACTTTTGCACTTGTATTAGTGTGGAAAAAACACTTTTTGCACTTGTGATAGTGTTGAAAAACCACTTTTCGCACTTGTGTTAGTGTTGAAAAACCACTTTTCGCACTTGTGTTGGTGCAGGAAACCACTTTTGCACTTGTATTAGTGTGGAAAATCCACTTTTCACACTTGTGTTAGTGTGGAAAAACCACTTTTTGCACTTGTGTTAGTGTTGAAAAACCACTTTTCGCACTTGTGTTGGTGCAGGAAACCACTTTTGCACTTGTAGTAGTGTGGAAAAACCACTTTTCGCACTTGTGTTAGTGTTGAAAAACCACTTTTCGCACTTGTGTTAGTGTTGAAAAACCACTTTTCACACTTGTGTTAGTGTTGAAAAACCACTTTTCGCACTTGTGTTGGTGCAGGAAACCACTTTTGCACTTGTATTAGTGTGGAAAAACCACTTTTCGCACTTGTGTTAGTGTTGAAAAACCACTTTTCGCACTTGTGTTAGTGTTGAAAAACCACTTTTCGCACTTGTGTTAGTGTTGAAAAACCACTTTTCGCACTTGTGTTAGTGTTGAAAAACCACTTTTCGCACTTGTGTTGGTGCAGGAAACCACTTTTGCACTTGTATTAGTGTGAAAAAAACACTTTTTGCACTTGTGATAGTGTTGAAAAACCACTTTTCGCACTTGTGTTAGTGTTGAAAAACCACTTTTTGCACTTGTGTTGGTGCAGGAAACCACTTTTGCACTTGTAGTAGTGTGGAAAAACCACTTTTCGCACTTGTGTTAGTGTTGAAAACCACTTTTCGCACTTGTATTAGTGTGGAAAAAAACACTTTTTGCACTTGTATTAGTGTGGAAAAAACACTTTTTGCACTTGTGTTAGTGTTGAAAACCACTTTTCGCACTTGTGTTAGTGTTGAAAAACCACTTTTTGCACTTGTATTAGTGTGGAAAAGCCACTTTTTGCACTTGTATTAGTGTGGAAAAACCACTTTTCGCACTTGTGTTAGTGTTGAAAACCACTTTTCGCACTTGTGTTAGTGTTGAAAAACCACTTTTTGCACTTGTATTAGTGTGGAAAAAACACTTTTTGCACTTGTGATAGTGTTGAAAAACCACTTTTCGCACTTGTGTTACTGTTGAAAAACCACTTTTCGCACTTGTGTTGGTGCAGGAAACCACTTTTGCACTTGTATTAGTGTGGAAAAACCACTTTTCACACTTGTGTTAGTGTTGAAAAACCACTTTTCGCACTTGTGTTAGTGTTGAAAAACCACTTTTTGCACTTGTGTTGGTGCAGGCAACCACTTTTGCACTTGTATTAGTGTGGAAAAACCACTTTTCGCACTTGTGTTAGTGTTGAAAAACCACTTTTCGCACTTGAGTTGGTGCAGGAAACCACTTTTGCACTTGATTAGTGTGGAAAAAAACACTTTTTGCACTTGTGATAGTGTTGAAAAACCACTTTTCGCACTTGTGTTAGTGTTGAAAAACCACTTTTAACACTTGTGTTGGTGCAGGAAACCACTTTTGCACTTGTGATATTGTTGAAAAACCACTTTTCGCACTTGTGTTAGTGTTGAAAAACCACTTTTTGCACTTGTGTTAGTGTTGAAAAACCACTTTTCGCACTTGTGTTGGTGCAGGAAACCACTTTTGCACTTGTATTAGTGTGGAAAAACCACTTTTCGCACTTGTGTTAGTGTTGAAAAACCACTTTTCGCAGTTGTGTTAGTGTTGAAAAACCACTTTTCGCACTTGTGTTGGTGCAGGAAACCACTTTTGCACTTGTATTAGTGTGGAAAAAACACTTTTTGCACTTGTGATAGTGTTGAAAAACCACTTTTCGAACTTGTGTTAGTGTTGAAAAACCACTTTTCGCACTTGTGTTGGTGCAGGAAACCACTTTTGCACTTGTATTAGTGTGGAAAAACCACTTTTCGCACTTGTGTTAGTGTTGAAAAACCACTTTTCGCACTTGTGTTAGTGTTGAAAAACCACTTTTCGCACTTGTGTTAGTGTTGAAAAACCACTTTTCGCACTTGTGTTAGTGTTGAAAAACCACTTTTCGCACTTGTGTTGGTGCAGGAAACCACTTTTGCACTTGTATTAGTGTGGAAAAAACACTTTTTGCACTTGTGATAGTGTTGAAAAACCACTTTTCGCACTTGTGTTAGTGTTGAAAAACAACTTTTCGCACTTGTGATAGTGTTGAAAAACCCACTTTTCGCACTTGTGTTGGTGCAGGAAACCACTTTTGCACTTGTATTAGTGTGGAAAAACCACTTTTCGCACTTATGTTAGTGTTGAAAAACCACTTTTCGCACTTGTGTTAGTGTTGAAAAACCACTTTCGCACTTGTGTTAGTGTTGAAAAACCACTTTTCGCACTTGTGTTGGTGCAGGAAACCACTTTTGCACTTGTATTAGTGTGAAAAAAACACTTTTTGCACTTGTGATAGTGTTGAAAAACCACTTTTCGCACTTGTGTTAGTGTTGAAAAACCACTTTTCGCACTTATGATAGTGTTGAAAAACCACTTTTCGCAATTGTGTTGGTGCAGGAAACCACTTTTCACACTTGTATTAGTGTGGAAAAAACACTTTTTGCACTTGTGATAGTGTTGAAAAACCACTTTTCGCACTTGTGTTAGTGTTGAAAAACCACTTTTCGCACTTGTGTTAGTGTTGAAAAACCACTTTTCGCACTTGTGTTGGTGCAGGAAACCACTTTTGCACTTGTATTAGTGTGGAAAAACCACTTTTTGCACTTGTGTTAGTGTTGAAAAACCACTTTTCGCACTTGTGTTAGTGTTGAAAAACCACTTTTCGCACTTGTGTTGGTGCAGGAAACCACTTTTGCACTTGTATTAGTGTGGAAAAAACACTTTTTGCACTTGTGATAGTGTTGAAAAACCACTTTTCGCACCTGTGTTAGTGTTGAAAAACCACTTTTCGCACTTGTGTTGGTGCAGGAAACCACTTTTGCACTTGTATTAGTGTGGAAAAACCACTTTTCGCACTTGTGTTAGTGTTGAAAAACCACTTTTCGCACTTGTGTTAGTGTTGAGAAACCACTTTTCACACTTGTGTTAGTGTTGAAAAACCACTTTTCGCACTTGTGTTGGTGCAGGAAACCACTTTTGCACTTGTATTAGTGTGGAAAAACCACTTTTTGCACTTGTGATAGTGTTGAAAAACCACTTTTTGCACTTGTGTTAGTGTTGAAAAACCACTTTTCACACTTGTGTTGGTGCAGGAAACCACTTTTGCACTTGTATTAGTGTGGAAAAACCACTTTTCGCACTTGTGTTAGTGTTGAAAAACCACTTTTCGCACTTGTGTTAGTGTTGAAAAACCACTTTTCGCACTTGTGTTGGTGCAGGAAACCACTTTTGCACTTGTATTAGTGTGGAAAAAACACTTTTTGCACTTGTGTTAGTGTTGAAAAACCACTTTTCGCACTTGTGTTGGTGCAGGAAATCCACTTTTGCACTTGTAGTAGTGTGGAAAAACCACTTTTCGCACTTGTGTTAGTGTTGAAAAACCACTTTTCGCACTTGTGTTAGTGTTGAAAAACCACTTTTCACACTTGTGTTAGTGTTGAAAAACCACTTTTCGCACTTGTGTTGGTGCAGGAAACCACTATTGCACTTGTATTAGTGTGGAAAAACCACTTTTCGCACTTCTGTTAGTGTTGATAAACCACTTTTCGCACTTGTGTTAGTGTTGAAAAACCACTTTTCGCACTTGTGTTAGTGTTGAAAAACCACTTTTCGCACTTGTGTTGGTGCAGGAAACCACTTTTGCACTTGTATTAGTGTGAAAAAAACACTTTTTGCACTTGTGATAGTGTTGAAAAACCACTTTTCGCACTTGTGTTAGTGTTGAAAAACCACTTTTCGCACTTGTGATAGTGTTGAAAAACCACTTTTCACAATTGTGTTGGTGCAGGAAACCACTTTTGCACTTGTATTAGTGTGGAAAAAACACTTTTTGCACTTGTGATAGTGTTGAAAAACCACTTTTCGCACTTGTGTTAGTGTTGAAAAACCACTTTTCGCACTTGTGTTAGTGTTGAAAAACCACTTTTCGCACTTGTGTTGGTGCAGGAAACCACTTTTGCACTTGTATTAGTGTGGAAAAACCACTTTTCGCACTTGTGTTAGTGTTGAAAAACCACTTTTCGCACTTGTGTTAGTGTTGAAAAACCACTTTTCGCACTTGTGTTGGTGCAGGAAACCACTTTTGCACTTGTATTAGTGTGGAAAAAACACTTTTTGCACTTGTGATAGTGTTGAAAACCACTTTTCGCACTTGTGTTAGTGTTGAAAAACCACTTTTCGCACTTGTGTTGGTGCAGGAAACCACTTTTGCACTTGTATTAGTGTGGAAAAGCCACTTTTTGCACTTGTATTAGTGTGGAAAAACCACTTTTCGCACTTGTGTTAGTGTTGAAAACCACTTTTCGCACTTGTGTTAGTGTTGAAAAACCACTTTTTGCACTTGTATTAGTGTGGAAAAAACACTTTTTGCACTTGTGATAGTGTTGAAAAACCACTTTTCGCACTTGTGTTACTGTTGAAAAACCACTTTTCGCACTTGTGTTGGTGCAGGAAACCACTTTTGCACTTGTATTAGTGTGGAAAAACCACTTTTCACACTTGTGTTAGTGTTGAAAAACCACTTTTCGCACTTGTGTTAGTGTTGAAAAACCACTTTTTGCACTTGTGTTGGTGCAGGCAACCACTTTTGCACTTGTATTAGTGTGGAAAAACCACTTTTCGCACTTGTGTTAGTGTTGAAAAACCACTTTTCGCACTTGTGTTAGTGTTGAAAAACCACTTTTCGCACTTGTGTTAGTGTTGAAAAACCACTTTTCGCACTTGAGTTGGTGCAGGAAACCACTTTTGCACTTGATTAGTGTGGAAAAAACACTTTTTGCACTTGTGATAGTGTTGAAAAACCACTTTTCGCACTTGTGTTAGTGTTGAAAAACCACTTTTAACACTTGTGTTGGTGCAGGAAACCACTTTTGCACTTGTGATATTGTTGAAAAACCACTTTTCGCACTTGTGTTAGTGTTGAAAAACCACTTTTTGCACTTGTGTTAGTGTTGAAAAACCACTTTTCGCACTTGTGTTGGTGCAGGAAACCACTTTTGCACTTGTATTAGTGTGGAAAAACCACTTTTCGCACTTGTGTTAGTGTTGAAAAACCACTTTTCGCAGTTGTGTTAGTGTTGAAAAACCACTTTTCGCACTTGTGTTGGTGCAGGAAACCACTTTTGCACTTGTATTAGTGTGGAAAAAACACTTTTTGCACTTGTGATAGTGTTGAAAAACCACTTTTCGCACTTGTGTTAGTGTTGAAAAACCACTTTTCGCACTTGTGTTGGTGCAGGAAACCACTTTTGCACTTGTATTAGTGTGGAAAAACCACTTTTCGCACTTGTGTTAGTGTTGAAAAACCACTTTTCGCACTTGTGTTAGTGTTGAAAAACCACTTTTCGCACTTGTGTTAGTGTTGAAAAACCACTTTTCGCACTTGTGTTAGTGTTGAAAAACCACTTTTCGCACTTGTGTTGGTGCAGGAAACCACTTTTGCACTTGTATTAGTGTGGAAAAAACACTTTTTGCACTTGTGATAGTGTTGAAAAACCACTTTTCGCACTTGTGTTAGTGTTGAAAAACAACTTTTCGCACTTGTGATAGTGTTGAAAAACCCACTTTTCGCACTTGTGTTGGTGCAGGAAACCACTTTTGCACTTGTATTAGTGTGGAAAAACCACTTTTCGCACTTATGTTAGTGTTGAAAAACCACTTTTCGCACTTGTGTTAGTGTTGAAAAACCACTTTCGCACTTGTGTTAGTGTTGAAAAACCACTTTTCGCACTTGTGTTGGTGCAGGAAACCACTTTTGCACTTGTATTAGTGTGAAAAAAACACTTTTTGCACTTGTGATAGTGTTGAAAAACCACTTTTCGCACTTGTGTTAGTGTTGAAAAACCACTTTTCGCACTTATGATAGTGTTGAAAAACCACTTTTCGCAATTGTGTTGGTGCAGGAAACCACTTTTCACACTTGTATTAGTGTGGAAAAAACACTTTTTGCACTTGTGATAGTGTTGAAAAACCACTTTTCGCACTTGTGTTAGTGTTGAAAAACCACTTTTCGCACTTGTGTTAGTGTTGAAAAACCACTTTTCGCACTTGTGTTGGTGCAGGAAACCACTTTTGCACTTGTATTAGTGTGGAAAAACCACTTTTTGCACTTGTGTTAGTGTTGAAAAACCACTTTTCGCACTTGTGTTAGTGTTGAAAAACCACTTTTCGCACTTGTGTTGGTGCAGGAAACCACTTTTGCACTTGTATTAGTGTGGAAAAAACACTTTTTGCACTTGTGATAGTGTTGAAAAACCACTTTTCGCACCTGTGTTAGTGTTGAAAAACCACTTTTCGCACTTGTGTTGGTGCAGGAAACCACTTTTGCACTTGTATTAGTGTGGAAAAACCACTTTTCGCACTTGTGTTAGTGTTGAAAAACCACTTTTCGCACTTGTGTTAGTGTTGAGAAACCACTTTTCACACTTGTGTTAGTGTTGAAAAACCACTTTTCGCACTTGTGTTGGTGCAGGAAACCACTTTTGCACTTGTATTAGTGTGGAAAAACCACTTTTTGCACTTGTGATAGTGTTGAAAAACCACTTTTTGCACTTGTGTTAGTGTTGAAAAACCACTTTTCACACTTGTGTTGGTGCAGGAAACCACTTTTGCACTTGTATTAGTGTGGAAAAACCACTTTTCGCACTTGTGTTAGTGTTGAAAAACCACTTTTCGCACTTGTGTTAGTGTTGAAAAACCACTTTTCGCACTTGTGTTGGTGCAGGAAAACTTTTGCACTTGTATTAGTGTGGAAAAAACACTTTTTGCACTTGTGTTAGTGTTGAAAAACCACTTTTCGCACTTGTGTTGGTGCAGGAAATCCACTTTTGCACTTGTAGTAGTGTGGAAAAACCACTTTTCGCACTTGTGTTAGTGTTGAAAAACCACTTTTCGCACTTGTGTTAGTGTTGAAAAACCACTTTTCACACTTGTGTTAGTGTTGAAAAACCACTTTTCGCACTTGTGTTGGTGCAGGAAACCACTTTTCGCACTTGTGTTGGTGCAGGAAACCACTTTTGCACTTGTATTAGTGTGAAAAAAACACTTTTTGCACTTGTGATAGTGTTGAAAAACCACTTTTCGCACTTGTGTTAGTGTTGAAAAACCACTTTTCGCACTTGTGATAGTGTTGAAAAACCACTTTTCACAATTGTGTTGGTGCAGGAAACCACTTTTGCACTTGTATTAGTGTGAAAAAACACTTTTTGCACTTGTGATAGTGTTGAAAAACCACTTTTCGCACTTGTGTTAGTGTTGAAAAACCACTTTTCGCACTTGTGTTAGTGTTGAAAAACCACTTTTCGCACTTGTGTTGGTGCAGGAAACCACTTTTGCACTTGTATTAGTGTGGAAAAACCACTTTTCGCACTTGTGTTAGTGTTGAAAAACCACTTTTCGCACTTGTGTTAGTGTTGAAAAACCACTTTTCGCACTTGTGTTGGTGCAGGAAACCACTTTTGCACTTGTATTAGTGTGGAAAAAAACACTTTTTGCACTTGTGATAGTGTTGAAAACCACTTTTCGCACTTGTGTTAGTGTTGAAAAAACCACTTTTCGCACTTGTGTTGGTGCAGGAAACCACTTTTGCACTTGTATTAGTGTGGAAAAAACACTTTTTGCACTTGTGATAGTGTTGAAAAACCACTTTTCGCACCTGTGTTAGTGTTGAAAAACCACTTTTCGCACTTGTGTTGGTGCAGAAAACCACTTTTGCACTTGTATTAGTGTGGAAAAAACCACTTTTCGCACTTGTGTTAGTGTTGAAAAACCACTTTTCGCACTTGTGTTAGTGTTGAGAAACCACATTTCGCACTTGTGTTAGTGTTGAAAAACCACTTTTCGCACTTGTGTTGGTGCAGGAAACCACTTTTGCACTTGTATTAGTGTGGAAAAACCACTTTTTGCACTTGTGATAGTGTTGAAAAACCACTTTTCGCACTTGTGTTAGTGTTGAGAAACCACATTTCGCACTTGTGTTAGTGTTGAAAAACCACTTTTCGCACTTGTGTTGGTGCAGGAAACCACTTTTCGCACTTGTATTAGTGTGGAAAAAACACTTTTTGCACTTGTATTAGTGTGGAAAAAACACTTTTTGCACTTGTGTTAGTGTTGAAAACCACTTTTCGCACTTGTGTTAGTGTTGAAAAACCACTTTTTGCACTTGTATTAGTGTGGAAAAGCCACTTTTTGCACTTGTATTAGTGTGGAAAAACCACTTTTCGCACTTGTGTTAGTGTTGAAAACCACTTTTCGCACTTGTGTTAGTGTTGAAAAACCACTTTTTGCACTTGTATTAGTGTGGAAAAAACACTTTTTGCACTTGTGATAGTGTTGAAAAACCACTTTTCGCACTTGTGTTACTGTTGAAAAACCACTTTTCGCACTTGTGTTGGTGCAGGAAACCACTTTTGCACTTGTATTAGTGTGGAAAAACCACTTTTCACACTTGTGTTAGTGTTGAAAAACCACTTTTCGCACTTGTGATAGTGTTGAAAAACCACTTTTCGCACTTGTGTTAGTGTTGAAAAACCACTTTTCGCACTTGTGATAGTGTTGAAAAACCACTTTTCACAATTGTGTTGGTGCAGGAAACCACTTTTGCACTTGTATTAGTGTGGAAAAAACACTTTTTGCACTTGTGATAGTGTTGAAAAACCACTTTTCGCACTTGTGTTAGTGTTGAAAAACCACTTTTCGCACTTGTGTTAGTGTTGAAAAACCACTTTTCGCACTTGTGTTGGTGCAGGAAACCACTTTTGCACTTGTATTAGTGTGGAAAAACCACTTTTCGCACTTGTGTTAGTGTTGAAAAACCACTTTTCGCACTTGTGTTAGTGTTGAAAAACCACTTTTCGCACTTGTGTTGGTGCAGGAAACCACTTTTGCACTTGTATTAGTGTGGAAAAAACACTTTTTGCACTTGTGATAGTGTTGAAAACCACTTTTCGCACTTGTGTTAGTGTTGAAAAACCACTTTTCGCACTTGTGTTGGTGCAGGAAACCACTTTTGCACTTGTATTAGTGTGGAAAAAACACTTTTTGCACTTGTGATAGTGTTGAAAAACCACTTTTCGCACCTGTGTTAGTGTTGAAAAACCACTTTTCGCACTTGTGTTGGTGCAGAAAACCACTTTTGCACTTGTATTAGTGTGGAAAAACCACTTTTCGCACTTGTGTTAGTGTTGAAAAACCACTTTTCGCACTTGTGTTAGTGTTGAGAAACCACATTTCGCACTTGTGTTAGTGTTGAAAAACCACTTTTCGCACTTGTGTTGGTGCAGGAAACCACTTTTGCACTTGTATTAGTGTGGAAAAACCACTTTTTGCACTTGTGATAGTGTTGAAAAACCACTTTTCGCCCTTGTGTTAGTGTTGAGAAACCACATTTCGCACTTGTGTTAGTGTTGAAAAACCACTTTTCGCACTTGTGTTGGTGCAGGAAACCACTTTTCGCACTTGTATTAGTGTGGAAAAAACACTTTTTGCACTTGTATTAGTGTGGAAAAAACACTTTTTGCACTTGTGTTAGTGTTGAAAACCACTTTTCGCACTTGTGTTAGTGTTGAAAAACCACTTTTTGCACTTGTATTAGTGTGGAAAAACCACTTTTTGCACTTGTATTAGTGTGGAAAAACCACTTTTCGCACTTGTGTTAGTGTTGAAAACCACTTTTCGCACTTGTGTTAGTGTTGAAAAACCACTTTTTGCACTTGTATTAGTGTGGAAAAAACACTTTTTGCACTTGTGATAGTGTTGAAAAACCACTTTTCGCACTTGTGTTACTGTTGAAAAACCACTTTTCGCACTTGTGTTGGTGCAGGAAACCACTTTTGCACTTGTATTAGTGTGGAAAAACCACTTTTCACACTTGTGTTAGTGTTGAAAAACCACTTTTCGCACTTGTGTTAGTGTTGAAAAACCACTTTTTGCACTTGTGTTGGTGCAGGCAACCACTTTTGCACTTGTATTAGTGTGGAAAAACCACTTTTCGCACTTGTGTTAGTGTTGAAAAACCACTTTTCGCACTTGTGTTAGTGTTGAAAAACCACTTTTCGCACTTGTGTTAGTGTTGAAAAACCACTTTTCGCACTTGAGTTGGTGCAGGAAACCACTTTTGCACTTGATTAGTGTGGAAAAAACACTTTTTGCACTTGTGATAGTGTTGAAAAACCACTTTTCGCACTTGTGTTAGTGTTGAAAAACCACTTTTCACACTTGTGTTGGTGCAGGAAACCACTTTTGCACTTGTGATATTGTTGAAAAACCACTTTTCGCACTTGTGTTAGTGTTGAAAAACCACTTTTTGCACTTGTGTTAGTGTTGAAAAACCACTTTTCGCACTTGTGTTGGTGCAGGAAACCACTTTTGCACTTGTATTAGTGTGGAAAAACCACTTTTCGCACTTGTGTTAGTGTTGAAAAACCACTTTTCGCACTTGTGTTAGTGTTGAAAAACCACTTTTCGCACTTGTGTTGGTGCAGGAAACCACTTTTGCACTTGTATTAGTGTGGAAAAAACACTTTTTGCACTTGTGATAGTGTTGAAAAACCACTTTTCGCACTTGTGTTAGTGTTGAAAAACCACTTTTCGCACTTGTGTTGGTGCAGGAAACCACTTTTGCACTTGTATTAGTGTGGAAAAACCACTTTTCGCACTTGTGTTAGTGTTGAAAAACCACTTTTCGCACTTGTGTTAGTGTTGAAAAACCACTTTTCGCACTTGTGTTAGTGTTGAAAAACCACTTTTCGCACTTGTGTTAGTGTTGAAAAACCACTTTTCGCACTTGTGTTGGTGCAGGAAACCACTTTTGCACTTGTATTAGTGTGGAAAAAACACTTTTTGCACTTGTGATAGTGTTGAAAAACCACTTTTCGCACTTGTGTTAGTGTTGAAAAACCACTTTTCGCACTTGTGATAGTGTTGAAAAACCACTTTTCGCACTTGTGTTGGTGCAGGAAACCACTTTTGCACTTGTATTAGTGTGGAAAAACCACTTTTCGCACTTATGTTAGTGTTGAAAAACCACTTTTCGCACTTGTGTTAGTGTTGAAAAACCACTTTCGCACTTGTGTTAGTGTTGAAAAACCACTTTTCGCACTTGTGTTGGTGCAGGAAACCACTTTTGCACTTGTATTAGTGTGAAAAAAACACTTTTTGCTCTTGTGATAGTGTTGAAAAACCACTTTTCGCACTTGTGTTAGTGTTGAAAAACCACTTTTCGCACTTATGATAGTGTTGAAAAACCACTTTTCGCAATTGTGTTGGTGCAGGAAACCACTTTTCACACTTGTATTAGTGTGGAAAAAACACTTTTTGCACTTGTGATAGTGTTGAAAAACCACTTTTCGCACTTGTGTTAGTGTTGAAAAACCACTTTTCGCACTTGTGTTAGTGTTGAAAAACCACTTTTCGCACTTGTGTTGGTGCAGGAAACCACTTTTGCACTTGTATTAGTGTGGAAAAACCACTTTTCGCACTTGTGTTAGTGTTGAAAAACCACTTTTCGCACTTGTGTTAGTGTTGAAAAACCACTTTTCGCACTTGTGTTGGTGCAGGAAACCACTTTTGCACTTGTATTAGTGTGGAAAAAACACTTTTTGCACTTGTGATAGTGTTGAAAAACCACTTTTCGCACCTGTGTTAGTGTTGAAAAACCACTTTTCGCACTTGTGTTGGTGCAGGAAACCACTTTTGCACTTGTATTAGTGTGGAAAAACCACTTTTCGCACTTGTGTTAGTGTTGAAAAACCACTTTTCGCACTTGTGTTGGTGCAGGAAACCACTTTTGCACTTGTATTAGTGTGGAAAAAACACTTTTTGCACTTGTGTTAGTGTTGAAAAACCACTTTTCGCACTTGTGTTGGTGCAGGAAATCCACTTTTGCACTTGTAGTAGTGTGGAAAAACCACTTTTCGCACTTGTGTTAGTGTTGAAAAACCACTTTTCGCACTTGTGTTAGTGTTGAAAAACCACTTTTCACACTTGTGTTAGTGTTGAAAAACCACTTTTCGCACAAGTGTTGGTGCAGGAAACCACTTTTGCACTTGTATTAGTGTGGAAAAACCACTTTTCGCACTTGTGTTAGTGTTGAAAAACCACTTTTCGCACTTGTGTTGGTGCAGGAAACCACTTTTGCACTTGTATTAGTGTGGAAAAACCACTTTTCGCACTTGTGTTAGTGTTGAAAAACCACTTTTCGCACTTGTGTTGGTGCAGGAAACCACTTTTGCACTTGTATTAGTGTGGAAAAACCACTTTTCGCACTTCTGTTAGTGTTGAAAAACCACTTTTCGCACTTGTGTTAGTGTTGAAAAACCACTTTTCGCACTTGTGTTAGTGTTGAAAAACCACTTTTCGCACTTGTGTTGGTGCAGGAAACCACTTTTGCACTTGTATTAGTGTGAAAAAAACACTTTTTGCACTTGTGATAGTGTTGAAAAACCACTTTTCGCACTTGTGTTAGTGTTGAAAAACCACTTTTCGCACTTGTGATAGTGTTGAAAAACCACTTTTCACAATTGTGTTGGTGCAGGAAACCACTTTTGCACTTGTATTAGTGTGGAAAAAACACTTTTTGCACTTGTGATAGTGTTGAAAAACCACTTTTCGCACTTGTGTTAGTGTTGAAAAACCACATTTCGCACTTGTGTTAGTGTTGAAAAACCACTTTTCGCACTTGTGTTGGTGCAGGAAACCACTTTTGCACTTGTATTAGTGTGGAAAAACCACTTTTCGCACTTGTGTTAGTGTTGAAAAACCACTTTTCGCACTTGTGTTAGTGTTGAAAAACCACTTTTCGCACTTGTGTTGGTGCAGGAAACCACTTTTGCACTTGTATTAGTGTGGAAAAAACACTTTTTGCACTTGTGATAGTGTTGAAAACCACTTTTCGCACTTGTGTTAGTGTTGAAAAACCACTTTTCGCACTTGTGTTGGTGCAGGAAACCACTTTTGCACTTGTATTAGTGTGGAAAAAACACTTTTTGCACTTGTGATAGTGTTGAAAAACCACTTTTCGCACCTGTGTTAGTGTTGAAAAACCACTTTTCGCACTTGTGTTGGTGCAGAAAACCACTTTTGCACTTGTATTAGTGTGGAAAAACCACTTTTCGCACTTGTGTTAGTGTTGAAAAACCACTTTTCGCACTTGTGTTAGTGTTGAAAAACCACTTTTCGCACTTGTGTTGGTGCAGGAAACCACTTTTGCACTTGTATTAGTGTGGAAAAACCACTTTTTGCACTTGTGATAGTGTTGAAAAACCACTTTTCGCACTTGTGTTAGTGTTGAAAAACCACTTTTCGCACTTGTGTTGGTGCAGGAAACCACTTTTGCACTTGTATTAGTGTGGAAAAACCACTTTTCGCACTTGTGTTAGTGTTGAAAAAAACCCACTTTTCGCACTTGTGTTAGTGTTGAAAAACCACTTTTCGCACTTGTGTTGGTGCAGGAAACCACTTTTGCACTTGTATTAGTGTGGAAAAACCACTTTTCGCACTTGTGTTAGTGTTGAAAAACCACTTTTCGCACTTGTGTTGGTGCAGGAAACCACTTTTGCACTTGTATTAGTGTGGAAAAACCACTTTTCGCACTTGTGTTAGTGTTGAAAAACCACTTTTCGCACTTGTGTTAGTGTTGAAAAACCACTTTTCGCACTTGTGTTAGTGTTGAAAAACCACATTTCGCACTTGTGTTGGTGCAGGAAACCACTTTTGCACTTGTATTAGTGTGGAAAAACCACTTTTCGCACTTGTGATAGTGTTGAAAAACCACTTTTCGCACTTGTGTTGGTGCAGGAAACCACTTTTGCACTTGTAGTAGTGTGGAAAAAACACTTTTTGCACTTGTGATAGTGTTGAAAAACCACTTTTCGCACTTGTGTTAGTGTTGAAAAACCACTTTTCGCACTTGTGTTGGTGCAGGAAACCACATTTGCACTTGTATTAGTGTGGAAAACCACTTTTCGCACTTGTGTTAGTGTTGAAAAACCACTTTTCGCACTTGTGTTAGTGTTGAAAAACCACTTTTCGCACTTGTGTTGGTGCAGGAAACCACTTTTGCACTTGTATTAGTGTGGAAAAACCACTTTTCGCACTTGTGTTAGTGTTGAAAAACCACTTTTCACACTTGTGTTGGTGCAGGAAACCACTTTTGCACTTGTATTAGTGTGGAAAAAACACTTTTTGCCCTTGTGATAGTGTTGAAAAACCACTTTTCGCACTTGTGTTAGTGTTGAAAAACCACTTTTCACACTTGTGATAGTGTTGAAAAACCACTTTTCGCACTTGTGTTGGTGCAGGAAACCACTTTTGCACTTGTATTAGTGTGGAAAAACCACTTTTCGCACTTGTGTTAGTGTTGAAAAAAACCCACTTTTTGCCCTTGTGATAGTGTTGGAAAACCACTTTTCGCACTTGTGTTAGTGTTGAAAAACCACTTTTCACACTTGTGATAGTGTTGAAAAACCACTTTTCGCACTTGTGTTGGTGCAGGAAACCACTTTTGCACTTGTATTAGTGTGGAAAAAACACTTTTTGCCCTTGTGATAGTGTTGAAAAACCACTTTTCGCACTTGTGTTAGTGTTGAAAAACCACTTTTCACACTTGTGATAGTGTTGAAAAACCACTTTTTGCACTTGTGTTGGTGCAGGAAACCACTTTTGCACTTGTATTAGTGTGGAAAAAACCACTTTTTGCACTTGTGATAGTGTTGAAAACCACTTTTCGCACTTGTGTTAGTGTTGAAAAACCACTTTTCGCACTTGTGTTGGTGCAGGAAACCACTTTTGCACTTGTATTAGTGTGGAAAAACCACTTTTTGCACTTGTGATAGTGTTGAAAAACCACATTTCGCACTTGTGTTAGTGTTGAAAAACCACTTTTCGCACTTGTGTTGGTGCAGGAAACCACTTTTGCACTTGTATTAGTGTGGAAAAACCACTTTTCGCACTTGTGTTAGTGTTGAAAAAAACCCACTTTTCGCACTTGTGTTAGTGTTGAAAAACCACTTTTCGCACTTGTGTTGGTGCAGGAAACCACTTTTGCACTTGTATTAGTGTGGAAAAACCACTTTTCGCACTTGTGTTAGTGTTGAAAAACCACTTTTCGCACTTGTGTTGGTGCAGGAAACCACTTTTGCACTTGTATTAGTGTGGAAAAACCACTTTTCGCACTTGTGTTAGTGTTGAAAAACCACTTTTCGCACTTGTGTTAGTGTTGAAAAACCACTTTTCGCACTTGTGTTAGTGTTGAAAAACCACTTTTCGCACTTGTGTTGGTGCAGGAAACCACTTTTGCACTTGTATTAGTGTGGAAAAACCACTTTTCGCACTTGTGATAGTGTTGAAAAACCACTTTTCGCACTTGTGTTGGTGCAGGAAACCACTTTTGCACTTGTAGTAGTGTGGAAAAAACACTTTTTGCACTTGTGATAGTGTTGAAAAACCACTTTTCGCACTTGTGTTAGTGTTGAAAAACCACTTTTCGCACTTGTGTTGGTGCAGGAAACCACTTTTGCACTTGTATTAGTGTGGAAAACCACTTTTCGCACTTGTGTTAGTGTTGAAAAACCACTTTTCGCACTTGTGTTAGTGTTGAAAAACCACTTTTCGCACTTGTGTTGGTGCAGGAAACCACTTTTGCACTTGTATTAGTGTGGAAAAACCACTTTTCGCACTTGTGTTAGTGTTGAAAAACCACTTTTCACACTTGTGTTGGTGCAGGAAACCACTTTTGCACTTGTATTAGTGTGGAAAAAACACTTTTTGCCCTTGTGATAGTGTTGAAAAACCACTTTTCGCACTTGTGTTAGTGTTGAAAAACCACTTTTCTCACTTGTGATAGTGTTGAAAAACCACTTTTCGCACTTGTGTTGGTGCAGGAAACCACTTTTGCACTTGTATTAGTGTGGAAAAACCACTTTTCGCACTTGTGTTAGTGTTGAAAAAAACCCACTTTTTGCCCTTGTGATAGTGTTGGAAAACCACTTTTCGCACTTGTGTTAGTGTTGAAAAACCACTTTTCACACTTGTGATAGTGTTGAAAAACCACTTTTCGCACTTGTGTTGGTGCAGGAAACCACTTTTGCACTTGTATTAGTGTGGAAAAAACACTTTTTGCCCTTGTGATAGTGTTGAAAAACCACTTTTCGCACTTGTGTTAGTGTTGAAAAACCACTTTTCACACTTGTGATAGTGTTGAAAAACCACTTTTTGCACTTGTGTTGGTGCAGGAAACCACTTTTGCACTTGTATTAGTGTGGAAAAAACCACTTTTTGCACTTGTGATAGTGTTGAAAACCACTTTTCGCACTTGTGTTAGTGTTGAAAAACCACTTTTCGCACTTGTGTTGGTGCAGGAAACCACTTTTGCACTTGTATTAGTGTGGAAAAAACACTTTTTGCACTTGTGATAGTGTTGAAAAACCACTTTTCGCACCTGTGTTAGTGTTGAAAAACCACTTTTCGCACTTGTGTTGGTGCAGAAAACCACTTTTGCACTTGTATTAGTGTGGAAAAACCACTTTTCGCACTTGTGTTAGTGTTGAAAAACCACTTTTCGCACTTGTGTTAGTGTTGAGAAACCACATTTCGCACTTGTGTTAGTGTTGAAAAACCACTTTTCGCACTTGTGTTGGTGCAGGAAACCACTTTTGCACTTGTATTAGTGTGGAAAAACCACTTTTTGCACTTGTGATAGTGTTGAAAAACCACTTTTCGCACTTGTGTTAGTGTTGAGAAACCACATTTCGCACTTGTGTTAGTGTTGAAAAACCACTTTTCACACTTGTGTTGGTGCAGGAAACCACTTTTCGCACTTGTATTAGTGTGGAAAAAACACTTTTTGCACTTGTGATAGTGTTGAAAAACCACTTTTCGCACTTGTGTTAGTGTTGAAAAACCACTTTTCGCACTTGTGTTGGTGCAGGAAACCACTTTTGCACTTGTATTAGTGTGGAAAAAACACTTTTTGCACTTGTGATAGTGTTGAAAAACCACTTTTCGCACCTGTGTTAGTGTTGAAAAACCACTTTTCGCACTTGTGTTGGTGCAGAAAACCACTTTTGCACTTGTATTAGTGTGGAAAAACCACTTTTCGCACTTGTGTTAGTGTTGAAAAACCACTTTTCGCACTTGTGTTAGTGTTGAGAAACCACATTTCGCACTTGTGTTAGTGTTGAAAAACCACTTTTCGCACTTGTGTTGGTGCAGGAAACCACTTTTGCACTTGTATTAGTGTGGAAAAACCACTTTTTGCACTTGTGATAGTGTTGAAAAACCACTTTTCGCACTTGTGTTAGTGTTGAGAAACCACATTTCGCACTTGTGTTAGTGTTGAAAAACCACTTTTCACACTTGTGTTGGTGCAGGAAACCACTTTTTGCACTTGTATTAGTGTGGAAAAAACACTTTTTGCACTTGTGTTAGTGTTGAAAACCACTTTTCGCACTTGTGTTAGTGTTGAAAAACCACTTTTTGCACTTGTATTAGTGTGGAAAAGCCACTTTTTGCACTTGTATTAGTGTGGAAAAACCACTTTTCGCACTTGTGTTAGTGTTGAAAACCACTTTTCGCACTTGTGTTAGTGTTGAAAAACCACTTTTTGCACTTGTATTAGTGTGGAAAAAACACTTTTTGCACTTGTGATAGTGTTGAAAAACCACTTTTCGCACTTGTGTTACTGTTGAAAAACCACTTTTCGCACTTGTGTTGGTGCAGGAAACCACTTTTGCACTTGTATTAGTGTGGAAAAACCACTTTTCACACTTGTGTTAGTGTTGAAAAACCACTTTTCGCACTTGTGTTAGTGTTGAAAAACCACTTTTTGCACTTGTGTTGGTGCAGGCAACCACTTTTGCACTTGTATTAGTGTGGAAAAACCACTTTTCGCACTTGTGTTAGTGTTGAAAAACCACTTTTCGCACTTGTGTTAGTGTTGAAAAACCACTTTTCGCACTTGTGTTAGTGTTGAAAAACCACTTTTCGCACTTGAGTTGGTGCAGGAAACCACTTTTGCATTTGATTAGTGTGGAAAAAACACTTTTTGCACTTGTGATAGTGTTGAAAAACCACTTTTCGCACTTGTGTTAGTGTTGAAAAACCACTTTTCACACTTGTGTTGGTGCAGGAAACCACTTTTGCACTTGTGATATTGTTGAAAAACCACTTTTCGCACTTGTGTTAGTGTTGAAAAACCACTTTTTGCACTTGTGTTAGTGTTGAAAAACCACTTTTCGCACTTGTGTTGGTGCAGGAAACCACTTTTGCACTTGTATTAGTGTGGAAAAACCACTTTTCGCACTTGTGTTAGTGTTGAAAAACCACTTTTCGCACTTGTGTGAGTGTTGAAAAACCACTTTTCGCACTTGTGTTGGTGCAGGAAACCACTTTTGCACTTGTATTAGTGTGGAAAAAACACTTTTTGCACTTGTGATAGTGTTGAAAAACCACTTTTCGCACTTGTGTTAGTGTTGAAAAACCACTTTTCGCACTTGTGTTGGTGCAGGAAACCACTTTTGCACTTGTATTAGTGTGGAAAAACCACTTTTCGCACTTGTGTTAGTGTTGAAAAACCACTTTTCGCACTTGTGTTAGTGTTGAAAAACCACTTTTCGCACTTGTGTTAGTGTTGAAAAACCACTTTTCGCACTTGTGTTAGTGTTGAAAAACCACTTTTCGCACTTGTGTTGGTGCAGGAAACCACTTTTGCACTTGTATTAGTGTGGAAAAAACACTTTTTGCACTTGTGATAGTGTTGAAAAACCACTTTTCGCACTTGTGTTAGTGTTGAAAAACCACTTTTCGCACTTGTGATAGTGTTGAAAAACCACTTTTCGCACTTGTGTTGGTGCAGGAAACCACTTTTGCACTTGTATTAGTGTGGAAAAACCACTTTTCGCACTTATGTTAGTGTTGAAAAACCACTTTTCGCACTTGTGTTAGTGTTGAAAAACCACTTTCGCACTTGTGTTAGTGTTGAAAAACCACTTTTCGCACTTGTGTTGGTGCAGGAAACCACTTTTGCACTTGTATTAGTGTGAAAAAAACACTTTTTGCACTTGTGATAGTGTTGAAAAACCACTTTTCGCACTTGTGTTAGTGTTGAAAAACCACTTTTCGCACTTATGATAGTGTTGAAAAACCACTTTTCGCAATTGTGTTGGTGCAGGAAACCACTTTTCACACTTGTATTAGTGTGGAAAAAACACTTTTTGCACTTGTGATAGTGTTGAAAAACCACTTTTCGCACTTGTGTTAGTGTTGAAAAACCACTTTTCGCACTTGTGTTAGTGTTGAAAAACCACTTTTCGCACTTGTGTTGGTGCAGGAAACCACTTTTGCACTTGTATTAGTGTGGAAAAACCACTTTTCGCACTTGTGTTAGTGTTGAAAAACCACTTTTCGCACTTGTGTTAGTGTTGAAAAACCACTTTTCGCACTTGTGTTGGTGCAGGAAACCACTTTTGCACTTGTATTAGTGTGGAAAAAACACTTTTTGCACTTGTGATAGTGTTGAAAAACCACTTTTCGCACCTGTGTTAGTGTTGAAAAACCACTTTTCGCACTTGTGTTGGTGCAGGAAACCACTTTTGCACTTGTATTAGTGTGGAAAAACCACTTTTCGCACTTGTGTTAGTGTTGAAAAACCACTTTTCGCACTTGTGTTAGTGTTGAGTAACCACTTTTCACACTTGTGTTAGTGTTGAAAAACCACTTTTCGCACTTGTGTTGGTGCAGGAAACCACTTTTGCACTTGTATTAGTGTGGAAAAACCACTTTTTGCACTTGTGATAGTGTTGAAATACCACTTTTTGCACTTGTGTTAGTGTTGAAAACCACTTTTCACACTTGTGTTGGTGCAGGAAACCACTTTTGCACTTGTATTAGTGTGGAAAAACCACTTTTCGCACTTGTGTTAGTGTTGAAAAACCACTTTTCGCACTTGTGTTGGTGCAGGAAACCACTTTTGCACTTGTATTAGTGTGGAAAAAACACTTTTTGCACTTGTGTTAGTGTTGAAAAACCACTTTTCGCACTTGTGTTGGTGCAGGCAACCACTTTTGCACTTGTATTAGTGTGGAAAAACCACTTTTCGCACTTGTGTTAGTGTTGAAAAACCACTTTTCGCACTTGTGTTAGTGTTGAAAAACCACTTTTCGCACTTGTGTTAGTGTTGAAAAACCACTTTTCGCACTTGAGTTGGTGCAGGAAACCACTTTTGCATTTGATTAGTGTGGAAAAAACACTTTTTGCACTTGTGATAGTGTTGAAAAACCACTTTTCGCACTTGTGTTAGTGTTGAAAAACCACTTTTCACACTTGTGTTGGTGCAGGAAACCACTTTTGCACTTGTGATATTGTTGAAAAACCACTTTTCGCACTTGTGTTAGTGTTGAAAAACCACTTTTTGCACTTGTGTTAGTGTTGAAAAACCACTTTTCGCACTTGTGTTGGTGCAGGAAACCACTTTTGCACTTGTATTAGTGTGGAAAAACCACTTTTCGCACTTGTGTTAGTGTTGAAAAACCACTTTTCGCACTTGTGTGAGTGTTGAAAAACCACTTTTCGCACTTGTGTTGGTGCAGGAAACCACTTTTGCACTTGTATTAGTGTGGAAAAAACACTTTTTGCACTTGTGATAGTGTTGAAAAACCACTTTTCGCACTTGTGTTAGTGTTGAAAAACCACTTTTCGCACTTGTGTTGGTGCAGGAAACCACTTTTGCACTTGTATTAGTGTGGAAAAACCACTTTTCGCACTTGTGTTAGTGTTGAAAAACCACTTTTCGCACTTGTGTTAGTGTTGAAAAACCACTTTTCGCACTTGTGTTAGTGTTGAAAAACCACTTTTCGCACTTGTGTTAGTGTTGAAAAACCACTTTTCGCACTTGTGTTGGTGCAGGAAACCACTTTTGCACTTGTATTAGTGTGGAAAAAACACTTTTTGCACTTGTGATAGTGTTGAAAAACCACTTTTCGCACTTGTGTTAGTGTTGAAAAACCACTTTTCGCACTTGTGATAGTGTTGAAAAACCACTTTTCGCACTTGTGTTGGTGCAGGAAACCACTTTTGCACTTGTATTAGTGTGGAAAAACCACTTTTCGCACTTATGTTAGTGTTGAAAAACCACTTTTCGCACTTGTGTTAGTGTTGAAAAACCACTTTCGCACTTGTGTTAGTGTTGAAAAACCACTTTTCGCACTTGTGTTGGTGCAGGAAACCACTTTTGCACTTGTATTAGTGTGAAAAAAACACTTTTTGCACTTGTGATAGTGTTGAAAAACCACTTTTCGCACTTGTGTTAGTGTTGAAAAACCACTTTTCGCACTTATGATAGTGTTGAAAAACCACTTTTCGCAATTGTGTTGGTGCAGGAAACCACTTTTCACACTTGTATTAGTGTGGAAAAAACACTTTTTGCACTTGTGATAGTGTTGAAAAACCACTTTTCGCACTTGTGTTAGTGTTGAAAAACCACTTTTCGCACTTGTGTTAGTGTTGAAAAACCACTTTTCGCACTTGTGTTGGTGCAGGAAACCACTTTTGCACTTGTATTAGTGTGGAAAAACCACTTTTCGCACTTGTGTTAGTGTTGAAAAACCACTTTTCGCACTTGTGTTAGTGTTGAAAAACCACTTTTCGCACTTGTGTTGGTGCAGGAAACCACTTTTGCACTTGTATTAGTGTGGAAAAAACACTTTTTGCACTTGTGATAGTGTTGAAAAACCACTTTTCGCACCTGTGTTAGTGTTGAAAAACCACTTTTCGCACTTGTGTTGGTGCAGGAAACCACTTTTGCACTTGTATTAGTGTGGAAAAACCACTTTTCGCACTTGTGTTAGTGTTGAAAAACCACTTTTCGCACTTGTGTTAGTGTTGAGTAACCACTTTTCACACTTGTGTTAGTGTTGAAAAACCACTTTTCGCACTTGTGTTGGTGCAGGAAACCACTTTTGCACTTGTATTAGTGTGGAAAAACCACTTTTTGCACTTGTGATAGTGTTGAAATACCACTTTTTGCACTTGTGTTAGTGTTGAAAACCACTTTTCACACTTGTGTTGGTGCAGGAAACCACTTTTGCACTTGTATTAGTGTGGAAAAACCACTTTTCGCACTTGTGTTAGTGTTGAAAAACCACTTTTCGCACTTGTGTTGGTGCAGGAAACCACTTTTGCACTTGTATTAGTGTGGAAAAAACACTTTTTGCACTTGTGTTAGTGTTGAAAAACCACTTTTCGCACTTGTGTTGGTGCAGGAAACCACTTTTGCACTTGTAGTAGTGTGGAAAAACCACTTTTCGCACTTGTGTTAGTGTTGAAAAACCACTTTTCACACTTGTGTTGGTGCAGGAAACCACTTTTGCACTTGTATTAGTGTGGAAAAAACACTTTTTGCCCTTGTGATAGTGTTGAAAAACCACTTTTCGCACTTGTGTTAGTGTTGAAAAACCACTTTTCACACTTGTGATAGTGTTGAAAAACCACTTTTCGCACTTGTGTTGGTGCAGGAAACCACTTTTGCACTTGTATTAGTGTGGAAAAACCACTTTTCGCACTTGTGTTAGTGTTGAAAAAAACCCACTTTTTGCCCTTGTGATAGTGTTGGAAAACCACTTTTCGCACTTGTGTTAGTGTTGAAAAACCACTTTTCACACTTGTGATAGTGTTGAAAAACCACTTTTCGCACTTGTGTTGGTGCAGGAAACCACTTTTGCACTTGTATTAGTGTGGAAAAAACACTTTTTGCCCTTGTGATAGTGTTGAAAAACCACTTTTCGCACTTGTGTTAGTGTTGAAAAACCACTTTTCACACTTGTGATAGTGTTGAAAAACCACTTTTTGCACTTGTGTTGGTGCAGGAAACCACTTTTGCACTTGTATTAGTGTGGAAAAAACCACTTTTTGCACTTGTGATAGTGTTGAAAACCACTTTTCGCACTTGTGTTAGTGTTGAAAAACCACTTTTCGCACTTGTGTTGGTGCAGGAAACCACTTTTGCACTTGTATTAGTGTGGAAAAAACACTTTTTGCACTTGTGATAGTGTTGAAAAACCACTTTTCGCACCTGTGTTAGTGTTGAAAAACCACTTTTCGCACTTGTGTTGGTGCAGAAAACCACTTTTGCACTTGTATTAGTGTGGAAAAACCACTTTTCGCACTTGTGTTAGTGTTGAAAAACCACTTTTCGCACTTGTGTTAGTGTTGAGAAACCACATTTCGCACTTGTGTTAGTGTTGAAAAACCACTTTTCGCACTTGTGTTGGTGCAGGAAACCACTTTTGCACTTGTATTAGTGTGGAAAAACCACTTTTTGCACTTGTGATAGTGTTGAAAAACCACTTTTCGCACTTGTGTTAGTGTTGAGAAACCACATTTCGCACTTGTGTTAGTGTTGAAAAACCACTTTTCACACTTGTGTTGGTGCAGGAAACCACTTTTCGCACTTGTATTAGTGTGGAAAAAATACTTTTTGCACTTGTATTAGTGTGGAAAAAACACTTTTTGCACTTGTGTTAGTGTTGAAAACCACTTTTCGCACTTGTGTTAGTGTTGAAAAACCACTTTTTGCACTTGTATTAGTGTGGAAAAGCCACTTTTTGCACTTGTATTAGTGTGGAAAAACCACTTTTCGCACTTGTGTTAGTGTTGAAAACCACTTTTCGCACTTGTGTTAGTGTTGAAAAACCACTTTTTGCACTTGTATTAGTGTGGAAAAAACACTTTTTGCACTTGTGATAGTGTTGAAAAACCACTTTTCGCACTTGTGTTACTGTTGAAAAACCACTTTTCGCACTTGTGTTGGTGCAGGAAACCACTTTTGCACTTGTATTAGTGTGGAAAAACCACTTTTCACACTTGTGTTAGTGTTGAAAAACCACTTTTCGCACTTGTGTTAGTGTTGAAAAACCACTTTTTGCACTTGTGTTGGTGCAGGCAACCACTTTTGCACTTGTATTAGTGTGGAAAAACCACTTTTCGCACTTGTGTTAGTGTTGAAAAACCACTTTTCGCACTTGTGTTAGTGTTGAAAAACCACTTTTCGCACTTGTGTTAGTGTTGAAAAACCACTTTTCGCACTTGAGTTGGTGCAGGAAACCACTTTTGCACTTGATTAGTGTGGAAAAAACACTTTTTGCACTTGTGATAGTGTTGAAAAACCACTTTTCGCACTTGTGTTAGTGTTGAAAAACCACTTTTCACACTTGTGTTGGTGCAGGAAACCACTTTTGCACTTGTGATATTGTTGAAAAACCACTTTTCGCACTTGTGTTAGTGTTGAAAAACCACTTTTTGCACTTGTGTTAGTGTTGAAAAACCACTTTTCGCACTTGTGTTGGTGCAGGAAACCACTTTTGCACTTGTATTAGTGTGGAAAAACCACTTTTCGCACTTGTGTTAGTGTTGAAAAACCACTTTTCGCACTTGTGTTAGTGTTGAAAAACCACTTTTCGCACTTGTGTTGGTGCAGGAAACCACTTTTGCACTTGTATTAGTGTGGAAAAAACACTTTTTGCACTTGTGATAGTGTTGAAAAACCACTTTTCGCACTTGTGTTAGTGTTGAAAAACCACTTTTCGCACTTGTGTTGGTGCAGGAAACCACTTTTGCACTTGTATTAGTGTGGAAAAACCACTTTTCGCACTTGTGTTAGTGTTGAAAAACCACTTTTCGCACTTGTGTTAGTGTTGAAAAACCACTTTTCGCACTTGTGTTAGTGTTGAAAAACCACTTTTCGCACTTGTGTTAGTGTTGAAAAACCACTTTTCGCACTTGTGTTGGTGCAGGAAACCACTTTTGCACTTGTATTAGTGTGGAAAAAACACTTTTTGCACTTGTGATAGTGTTGAAAAACCACTTTTCGCACTTGTGTTAGTGTTGAAAAACCACTTTTCGCACTTGTGATAGTGTTGAAAAACCACTTTTCGCACTTGTGTTGGTGCAGGAAACCACTTTTGCACTTGTATTAGTGTGGAAAAACCACTTTTCGCACTTATGTTAGTGTTGAAAAACCACTTTTCGAACTTGTGTTAGTGTTGAAAAACCACTTTCGCACTTGTGTTAGTGTTGAAAAACCACTTTTCGCACTTGTGTTGGTGCAGAAAACCACTTTTGCACTTGTATTAGTGTGAAAAAAACACTTTTTGCACTTGTGATAGTGTTGAAAAACCACTTTTCGCACTTGTGTTAGTGTTGAAAAACCACTTTTCGCACTTATGATAGTGTTGAAAAACCACTTTTCGCAATTGTGTTGGTGCAGGAAACCACTTTTCACACTTGTATTAGTGTGGAAAAAACACTTTTTGCACTTGTGATAGTGTTGAAAAACCACTTTTCGCACTTGTGTTAGTGTTGAAAAACCACTTTTCGCACTTGTGTTAGTGTTGAAAAACCACTTTTCGCACTTGTGTTGGTGCAGGAAACCACTTTTGCACTTGTATTAGTGTGGAAAAACCACTTTTCGCACTTGTGTTAGTGTTGAAAAACCACTTTTCGCACTTGTGTTAGTGTTGAAAAACCACTTTTCGCACTTGTGTTGGTGCAGGAAACCACTTTTGCACTTGTATTAGTGTGGAAAAAACACTTTTTGCACTTGTGATAGTGTTGAAAAACCACTTTTCGCACCTGTGTTAGTGTTGAAAAACCACTTTTCGCACTTGTGTTGGTGCAGGAAACCACTTTTGCACTTGTATTAGTGTGGAAAAACCACTTTTCGCACTTGTGTTAGTGTTGAAAAACCACTTTTCGCACTTGTGTTAGTGTTGAGTAACCACTTTTCACACTTGTGTTAGTGTTGAAAAACCACTTTTCGCACTTGTGTTGGTGCAGGAAACCACTTTTGCACTTGTATTAGTGTGGAAAAACCACTTTTTGCACTTGTGATAGTGTTGAAATACCACTTTTTGCACTTGTGTTAGTGTTGAAAACCACTTTTCACACTTGTGTTGGTGCAGGAAACCACTTTTGCACTTGTATTAGTGTGGAAAAACCACTTTTCGCACTTGTGTTAGTGTTGAAAAACCACTTTTCGCACTTGTGTTGGTGCAGGAAACCACTTTTGCACTTGTATTAGTGTGGAAAAAACACTTTTTGCACTTGTGTTAGTGTTGAAAAACCACTTTTCGCACTTGTGTTGGTGCAGGAAATCCACTTTTGCACTTGTAGTAGTGTGGAAAAACCACTTTTCGCACTTGTGTTAGTGTTGAAAAACCACTTTTCGCACTTGTGTTAGTGTTGAAAAACCACTTTTCACACTTGTGTTAGTGTTGAAAAACCACTTTTCGCACTTGTGTTGGTGCAGGAAACCACTTTTGCACTTGTATTAGTGTGGAAAAACCACTTTTCGCACTTGTGTTAGTGTTGAAAAACCACTTTTCGCACTTGTGTTGGTGCAGGAAACCACTTTTGCACTTGTATTAGTGTGGAAAAACCACTTTTCGCACTTGTGTTAGTGTTGAAAAACCACTTTTCGCACTTGTGTTGGTGCAGGAAACCACTTTTGCACTTGTATTAGTGTGGAAAAAACACTTTTTGCACTTGTGTTAGTGTTGAAAAACCACTTTTCGCACTTGTGTTGGTGCAGGAAATCCACTTTTGCACTTGTAGTAGTGTGGAAAAACCACTTTTCGCACTTGTGTTAGTGTTGAAAAACCACTTTTCGCACTTGTGTTAGTGTTGAAAAACCACTTTTCACACTTGTGTTAGTGTTGAAAAACCACTTTTCGCACTTGTGTTGGTGCAGGAAACCACTTTTGCACTTGTATTAGTGTGGAAAAACCACTTTTCGCACTTCTGTTAGTGTTGAAAAACCACTTTTCGCACTTGTGTTAGTGTTGAAAAACCACTTTTCGCACTTGTGTTAGTGTTGAAAAACCACTTTTCGCACTTGTGTTGGTGCAGGAAACCACTTTTGCACTTGTATTAGTGTGAAAAAAACACTTTTTGCACTTGTGATAGTGTTGAAAAACCACTTTTCGCACTTGTGTTAGTGTTGAAAAACCACTTTTCGCACTTGTGATAGTGTTGAAAAACCACTTTTCACAATTGTGTTGGTGCAGGAAACCACTTTTGCACTTGTATTAGTGTGGAAAAAACACTTTTTGCACTTGTGATAGTGTTGAAAAACCACTTTTCGCACTTGTGTTAGTGTTGAAAAACCACTTTTCGCACTTGTGTTAGTGTTGAAAAACCACTTTTCGCACTTGTGTTGGTGCAGGAAACCACTTTTGCACTTGTATTAGTGTGGAAAAACCACTTTTCGCACTTGTGTTAGTGTTGAAAAACCACTTTTCGCACTTGTGTTAGTGTTGAAAAACCACTTTTCGCACTTGTGTTGGTGCAGGAAACCACTTTTGCACTTGTATTAGTGTGGAAAAAACACTTTTTGCACTTGTGATAGTGTTGAAAACCACTTTTCGCACTTGTGTTAGTGTTGAAAAACCACTTTTCGCACTTGTGTTGGTGCAGGAAACCACTTTTGCACTTGTATTAGTGTGGAAAAAACACTTTTTGCACTTGTGATAGTGTTGAAAAACCACTTTTCGCACCTGTGTTAGTGTTGAAAAACCACTTTTCGCACTTGTGTTGGTGCAGAAAACCACTTTTGCACTTGTATTAGTGTGGAAAAACCACTTTTCACACTTGTGTTAGTGTTGAAAAACCACTTTTCGCACTTGTGTTAGTGTTGAAAAACCACTTTTCGCACTTGTGTTGGTGCAGGAAACCACTTTTGCACTTGTATTAGTGTGGAAAACCACTTTTTGCACTTGTGATAGTGTTGAAAAACCACTTTTCGCACTTGTGTTAGTGTTGAAAAACCACTTTTCGCACTTGTGTTGGTGCAGGAAACCACTTTTGCACTTGTATTAGTGTGGAAAAACCACTTTTCGCACTTGTGTTAGTGTTGAAAAAAACCCACTTTTCGCACTTGTGTTAGTGTTGAAAAACCACTTTTCGCACTTGTGTTGGTGCAGGAAACCACTTTTGCACTTGTATTAGTGTGGAAAAACCACTTTTCGCACTTGTGTTAGTGTTGAAAAACCACTTTTCGCACTTGTGTTGGTGCAGGAAACCACTTTTGCACTTGTATTAGTGTGGAAAAACCACTTTTCGCACTTGTGTTAGTGTTGAAAAACCACTTTTCGCACTTGTGTTAGTGTTGAAAAACCACTTTTCGCACTTGTGTTAGTGTTGAAAAACCACTTTTCGCACTTGTGTTGGTGCAGGAAACCACTTTTGCACTTGTATTAGTGTGGAAAAACCACTTTTCGCACTTGTGATAGTGTTGAAAAACCACTTTTCGCACTTGTGTTGGTGCAGGAAACCACTTTTGCACTTGTAGTAGTGTGGAAAAAACACTTTTTGCACTTGTGATAGTGTTGAAAAACCACTTTTCGCACTTGTGTTAGTGTTGAAAAACCACTTTTCGCACTTGTGTTGGTGCAGGAAACCACTTTTGCACTTGTATTAGTGTGGAAAAACCACTTTTCGCACTTGTGATAGTGTTGAAAAACCACTTTTCGCACTTGTGTTGGTGCAGGAAACCACTTTTGCACTTGTAGTAGTGTGGAAAAAACACTTTTTGCACTTGTGATAGTGTTGAAAAACCACTTTTCGCACTTGTGTTAGTGTTGAAAAACCACTTTTCGCACTTGTGTTGGTGCAGGAAACCACTTTTGCACTTGTATTAGTGTGGAAAACCACTTTTCGCACTTGTGTTAGTGTTGAAAAACCACTTTTCGCACTTGTGTTAGTGTTGAAAAACCACTTTTCGCACTTGTGTTGGTGCAGGAAACCACTTTTGCACTTGTATTAGTGTGGAAAAACCACTTTTCGCACTTGTGTTAGTGTTGAAAAACCACTTTTCACACTTGTGTTGGTGCAGGAAACCACTTTTGCACTTGTATTAGTGTGGAAAAAACACTTTTTGCCCTTGTGATAGTGTTGAAAAACCACTTTTCGCACTTGTGTTAGTGTTGAAAAACCACTTTTCACACTTGTGATAGTGTTGAAAAACCACTTTTCGCACTTGTGTTGGTGCAGGAAACCACTTTTGCACTTGTATTAGTGTGGAAAAACCACTTTTCGCACTTGTGTTAGTGTTGAAAAAAACCCACTTTTTGCCCTTGTGATAGTGTTGGAAAACCACTTTTCGCACTTGTGTTAGTGTTGAAAAACCACTTTTCACACTTGTGATAGTGTGGAAAAACCACTTTTCGCACTTGTGTTGGTGCAGGAAACCACTTTTGCACTTGTATTAGTGTGGAAAAAACACTTTTTGCCCTTGTGATAGTGTTGAAAAACCACTTTTCGCACTTGTGTTAGTGTTGAAAAACCACTTTTCACACTTGTGATAGTGTTGAAAAACCACTTTTTGCACTTGTGTTGGTGCAGGAAACCACTTTTGCACTTGTATTAGTGTGGAAAAAACCACTTTTTGCACTTGTGATAGTGTTGAAAAACCACTTTTCGCACTTGTGTTAGTGTTGAAAAACCACTTTTCGCACTTGTGTTGGTGCAGGAAACCACTTTTGCACTTGTATTAGTGTGGAAAAACCACTTTTCGCACTTGTGTTAGTGTTGAAAAAAACCCACTTTTCGCACTTGTGTTAGTGTTGAAAAACCACTTTTCGCACTTGTGTTGGTGCAGGAAACCACTTTTGCACTTGTATTAGTGTGGAAAAACCACTTTTCGCACTTGTGTTAGTGTTGAAAAACCACTTTTCGCACTTGTGTTGGTGCAGGAAACCACTTTTGCACTTGTATTAGTGTGGAAAAACCACTTTTCGCACTTGTGTTAGTGTTGAAAAACCACTTTTCGCACTTGTGTTAGTGTTGAAAAACCACTTTTCGCACTTGTGTTAGTGTTGAAAAACCACTTTTCGCACTTGTGTTGGTGCAGGAAACCACTTTTGCACTTGTATTAGTGTGGAAAAACCACTTTTCGCACTTGTGATAGTGTTGAAAAACCACTTTTCGCACTTGTGTTGGTGCAGGAAACCACTTTTGCACTTGTAGTAGTGTGGAAAAAACACTTTTTGCACTTGTGATAATGTTGAAAAACCACTTTTCGCACTTGTGTTAGTGTTGAAAAACCACTGTTCGCACTTGTGATAGTGTTGAAAAACCACTTTTCGCACTTGTGTTGGTGCAGGAAACCACTTTTGCACTTGTAGTAGTGTGGAAAAAACACTTTTTGCACTTGTGATAATGTTGAAAAACCACTTTTCGCACTTGTGTTAGTGTTGAAAAACCACTTTTCACACTTGTGATAGTGTTGAAAAACCACTTTTCGCACTTGTGTTGGTGCAGGAAACCACTTTTGCACTTGTATTAGTGTGGAAAAACCACTTTTCGCACTTGTGTTAGTGTTGAAAAAAACCCACTTTTTGCCCTTGTGATAGTGTTGGAAAACCACTTTTCGCACTTGTGTTAGTGTTGAAAAACCACTTTTCACACTTGTGATAGTGTGGAAAAACCACTTTTCGCACTTGTGTTGGTGCAGGAAACCACTTTTGCACTTGTATTAGTGTGGAAAAAACACTTTTTGCCCTTGTGATAGTGTTGAAAAACCACTTTTCGCACTTGTGTTAGTGTTGAAAAACCACTTTTCACACTTGTGATAGTGTTGAAAAACCACTTTTTGCACTTGTGTTGGTGCAGGAAACCACTTTTGCACTTGTATTAGTGTGGAAAAAACCACTTTTTGCACTTGTGATAGTGTTGAAAAACCACTTTTCGCACTTGTGTTAGTGTTGAAAAACCACTTTTCGCACTTGTGTTGGTGCAGGAAACCACTTTTGCACTTGTATTAGTGTGGAAAAACCACTTTTCGCACTTGTGTTAGTGTTGAAAAAAACCCACTTTTCGCACTTGTGTTAGTGTTGAAAAACCACTTTTCGCACTTGTGTTGGTGCAGGAAACCACTTTTGCACTTGTATTAGTGTGGAAAAACCACTTTTCGCACTTGTGTTAGTGTTGAAAAACCACTTTTCGCACTTGTGTTGGTGCAGGAAACCACTTTTGCACTTGTATTAGTGTGGAAAAACCACTTTTCGCACTTGTGTTAGTGTTGAAAAACCACTTTTCGCACTTGTGTTAGTGTTGAAAAACCACTTTTCGCACTTGTGTTAGTGTTGAAAAACCACTTTTCGCACTTGTGTTGGTGCAGGAAACCACTTTTGCACTTGTATTAGTGTGGAAAAACCACTTTTCGCACTTGTGATAGTGTTGAAAAACCACTTTTCGCACTTGTGTTGGTGCAGGAAACCACTTTTGCACTTGTAGTAGTGTGGAAAAAACACTTTTTGCACTTGTGATAATGTTGAAAAACCACTTTTCGCACTTGTGTTAGTGTTGAAAAACCACTGTTCGCACTTGTGTTGGTGCAGGAAACCACTTTTGCACTTGTATTAGTGTGGAAAAACCACTTTTCGCACTTGTGTTAGTGTTGAAAAACCACTTTTCGCACTTGTGTTAGTGTTGAAAAACCACTTTTCGCACTTGTGTTGGTGCAGGAAACCACTTTTGCACTTGTATTAGTGTGGAAAAACCACTTTTCGCACTTGTGTTAGTGTTGAAAAACCACTTTTCACACTTGTGTTGGTGCAGGAAACCACTTTTGCACTTGTATTAGTGTGGAAAAAACACTTTTTGCCCTTGTGATAGTGTTGAAAAACCACTTTTCGCACTTGTGTTAGTGTTGAAAAACCACTTTTCACACTTGTGATAGTGTTGAAAAACCACTTTTCGCACTTGTGTTGGTGCAGGAAGCCACTTTTGCACTTGTATTAGTGTGGAAAAAACACTTTTTGCACTTGTGATAGCATTGAAAAACCACTTTTCGCACTTGTGTTAGTGTTGAAAAACCACCTTTCGCACTTGTGTTGGTGCAGGCAACCACTTTTGCACTTGTATTAGTGTGGAAAAAACACTTTTTGCACTTGTGTTAGTGTTGAAAAACCACTTTTCGCACTTGTGTTGGTGCAGGAAACCACTTTTGCACTTGTATTAGTGTGGAAAAAACACTTTTTGCACTTGTGTTAGTGTTGAAAAACCACTTTTCGCACTTGTGTTGGTGCAGGAAATGCACTTTTGCACTTGTAGTAGTGTGGAAAAACCACTTTTCGCACTTGTGTTAGTGTTGAAAAACCACTTTTCGCACTTGTGTTAGTGTTGAAAAACCACTTTTTGCACTTGTGTTGGTGCAGGAAACCACTTTTGCACTTGTATTAGTGTGGAAAAAACCACTTTTTGCACTTGTGATAGTGTTGAAAAACCACTTTTCGCACTTGTGTTAGTGTTGAAAAACCACTTTTCGCACTTGTGTTGGTGCAGGAAACCACTTTTGCACTTGTATTAGTGTGGAAAAACCACTTTTCGCACTTGTGTTAGTGCTGAAAAAAACCCACTTTTCGCACTTGTGTTAGTGTTGAAAAACCACTTTTCGCACTTGTGTTGGTGCAGGAAACCACTTTTGCACTTGTATTAGTGTGGAAAAACCACTTTTCGCACTTGTGTTAGTGTTGAAAAACCACTTTTCGCACTTGTGTTGGTGCAGGAAACCACTTTTGCACTTGTATTAGTGTGGAAAAACCACTTTTCGCACTTGTGTTAGTGTTGAAAAACCACTTTTCGCACTTGTGTTAGTGTTGAAAAACCACTTTTCGCACTTGTGTTAGTGTTGAAAAACCACTTTTCGCACTTGTGTTGGTGCAGGAAACCACTTTTGCACTTGTATTAGTGTGGAAAAACCACTTTTCGCACTTGTGATAGTGTTGAAAAACCACTTTTCGCACTTGTGTTGGTGCAGGAAACCACTTTTGCACTTGTAGTAGTGTGGAAAAAACACTTTTTGCACTTGTGATAATGTTGAAAAACCACTTTTCGCACTTGTGTTAGTGTTGAAAAACCACTGTTCGCACTTGTGTTGGTGCAGGAAACCACTTTTGCACTTGTATTAGTGTGGAAAAACCACTTTTCGCACTTGTGTTAGTGTTGAAAAACCACTTTTCGCACTTGTGTTAGTGTTGAAAAACCACTTTTCGCACTTGTGTTGGTGCAGGAAACCACTTTTGCACTTGTATTAGTGTGGAAAAACCACTTTTCGCACTTGTGTTAGTGTTGAAAAACCACTTTTCACACTTGTGTTGGTGCAGGAAACCACTTTTGCACTTGTATTAGTGTGGAAAAAACACTTTTTGCCCTTGTGATAGTGTTGAAAAACCACTTTTCGCACTTGTGTTAGTGTTGAAAAACCACTTTTCACACTTGTGATAGTGTTGAAAAACCACTTTTCGCACTTGTGTTGGTGCAGGAAGCCACTTTTGCACTTGTATTAGTGTGGAAAAAACACTTTTTGCACTTGTGATAGCATTGAAAAACCACTTTTCGCACTTGTGTTAGTGTTGAAAAACCACCTTTCGCACTTGTGTTGGTGCAGGCAACCACTTTTGCACTTGTATTAGTGTGGAAAAAACACTTTTTGCACTTGTGTTAGTGTTGAAAAACCACTTTTCGCACTTGTGTTGGTGCAGGAAACCACTTTTGCACTTGTATTAGTGTGGAAAAAACACTTTTTGCACTTGTGTTAGTGTTGAAAAACCACTTTTCGCACTTGTGTTGGTGCAGGAAATGCACTTTTGCACTTGTAGTAGTGTGGAAAAACCACTTTTCGCACTTGTGTTAGTGTTGAAAAACCACTTTTCGCACTTGTGTTAGTGTTGAAAAACCACTTTTCGCACTTGTGTTGGTGCAGGAAACCACTTTTGCACTTGTATTAGTGTGGAAAAAACACTTTTTGCACTTGTGTTAGTGTTGAAAAACCACTTTTCGCAGTTGT
The DNA here is from genome assembly GCF_964187855.1 of Myxine glutinosa. Taxonomy (NCBI): domain Eukaryota; kingdom Metazoa; phylum Chordata; class Myxini; order Myxiniformes; family Myxinidae; genus Myxine; species Myxine glutinosa. Next base: position 38,390 of record NW_027618699.1, read on the forward strand.
GTTGGTGCAGGAAATCCACTTTTGCACTTGTATTAGTGTGGAAAAAACACTTTTTGCACTTGTGATAGCATTGAAAAACCACTTTTCGCACTTGTGTTAGTGTTGAAAAACCACTTTTCGCACTTGTGTTGGTGCAGGAAACCACTTTTGCACTTGTATTAGTGTGGAAAAAACACTTTTTGCACTTGTGTTAGTGTTGAAAAACCACTTTTCGCACTTGTGTTGGTGCAGGAAATCCACTTTTGCACTTGTAGTAGTGTGGAAAAACCACTTTTCGCACTTGTGTTAGTGTTGAAAAACCACTTTTCGCACTTGTGTTAGTGTTGAAAAACCACTTTTCACACTTGTGTTAGTGTTGAAAAACCACTTTTCGCACTTGTGTTGGTGCAGGAAACCACTTTTGCACTTGTATTAGTGTGGAAAAACCACTTTTCGCACTTGTGTTAGTGTTGAAAAACCACTTTTCACACTTGTGTTGGTGCAGGAAACCACTTTTGCACTTGTATTAGTGTGGAAAAAACACTTTTTGCCCTTGTGATAGTGTTGAAAAACCACTTTTCGCACTTGTGTTAGTGTTGAAAAACCACTTTTCACACTTGTGATAGTGTTGAAAAACCACTTTTCGCACTTGTGTTGGTGCAGGAAGCCACTTTTGCACTTGTATTAGTGTGGAAAAAACACTTTTTGCACTTGTGATAGCATTGAAAAACCACTTTTCGCACTTGTGTTAGTGTTGAAAAACCACCTTTCGCACTTGTGTTGGTGCAGGCAACCACTTTTGCACTTGTATTAGTGTGGAAAAAACACTTTTTGCACTTGTGTTAGTGTTGAAAAACCACTTTTCGCACTTGTGTTGGTGCAGGAAACCACTTTTGCACTTGTATTAGTGTGGAAAAAACACTTTTTGCACTTGTGTTAGTGTTGAAAAACCACTTTTCGCACTTGTGTTGGTGCAGGAAATGCACTTTTGCACTTGTAGTAGTGTGGAAAAACCACTTTTCGCACTTGTGTTAGTGTTGAAAAACCACTTTTCGCACTTGTGTTAGTGTTGAAAAACCACTTTTTGCACTTGTGTTGGTGCAGGAAACCACTTTTGCACTTGTATTAGTGTGGAAAAAACCACTTTTTGCACTTGTGATAGTGTTGAAAAACCACTTTTCGCACTTGTGTTAGTGTTGAAAAACCACTTTTCGCACTTGTGTTGGTGCAGGAAACCACTTTTGCACTTGTATTAGTGTGGAAAAACCACTTTTCGCACTTGTGTTAGTGCTGAAAAAAACCCACTTTTCGCACTTGTGTTAGTGTTGAAAAACCACTTTTCGCACTTGTGTTGGTGCAGGAAACCACTTTTGCACTTGTATTAGTGTGGAAAAACCACTTTTCGCACTTGTGTTAGTGTTGAAAAACCACTTTTCGCACTTGTGTTGGTGCAGGAAACCACTTTTGCACTTGTATTAGTGTGGAAAAACCACTTTTCGCACTTGTGTTAGTGTTGAAAAACCACTTTTCGCACTTGTGTTAGTGTTGAAAAACCACTTTTCGCACTTGTGTTAGTGTTGAAAAACCACTTTTCGCACTTGTGTTGGTGCAGGAAACCACTTTTGCACTTGTATTAGTGTGGAAAAACCACTTTTCGCACTTGTGATAGTGTTGAAAAACCACTTTTCGCACTTGTGTTGGTGCAGGAAACCACTTTTGCACTTGTAGTAGTGTGGAAAAAACACTTTTTGCACTTGTGATAATGTTGAAAAACCACTTTTCGCACTTGTGTTAGTGTTGAAAAACCACTGTTCGCACTTGTGTTGGTGCAGGAAACCACTTTTGCACTTGTATTAGTGTGGAAAAACCACTTTTCGCACTTGTGTTAGTGTTGAAAAACCACTTTTCGCACTTGTGTTAGTGTTGAAAAACCACTTTTCGCACTTGTGTTGGTGCAGGAAACCACTTTTGCACTTGTATTAGTGTGGAAAAACCACTTTTCGCACTTGTGTTAGTGTTGAAAAACCACTTTTCACACTTGTGTTGGTGCAGGAAACCACTTTTGCACTTGTATTAGTGTGGAAAAAACACTTTTTGCCCTTGTGATAGTGTTGAAAAAACCACTTTTCGCACTTGTGTTAGTGTTGAAAAACCACTTTTCACACTTGTGATAGTGTTGAAAAACCACTTTTCGCACTTGTGTTGGTGCAGGAAGCCACTTTTGCACTTGTATTAGTGTGGAAAAAACACTTTTTGCACTTGTGATAGCATTGAAAAACCACTTTTCGCACTTGTGTTAGTGTTGAAAAACCACCTTTCGCACTTGTGTTGGTGCAGGCAACCACTTTTGCACTTGTATTAGTGTGGAAAAAACACTTTTTGCACTTGTGTTAGTGTTGAAAAACCACTTTTCGCACTTGTGTTGGTGCAGGAAACCACTTTTGCACTTGTATTAGTGTGGAAAAAACACTTTTTGCACTTGTGTTAGTGTTGAAAAACCACTTTTCGCACTTGTGTTGGTGCAGGAAATGCACTTTTGCACTTGTAGTAGTGTGGAAAAACCACTTTTCGCACTTGTGTTAGTGTTGAAAAACCACTTTTCGCACTTGTGTTAGTGTTGAAAAACCACTTTTCGCACTTGTGTTGGTGCAGGAAACCACTTTTGCACTTGTATTAGTGTGGAAAAAACACTTTTTGCACTTGTGTTAGTGTTGAAAAACCACTTTTCGCACTTGTGTTGGTGCAGGAAATCCACTTTTGCACTTGTATTAGTGTGGAAAAAACACTTTTTGCACTTGTGATAGCATTGAGAAAAACCACTTTTCGCACTTGTGTTAGTGTTGAAAAACACTTTTCGCACTTGTGTTGTGCAGGAAACCACTTTTGCACTTGTATTAGTGTGGAAAAAACACTTTTTGCACTTGTGTTAGTGTTGAAAAACCACTTTTCGCACTTGTGTTGGTGCAGGAAATCCACTTTTGCACTTGTAGTAGTGTGGAAAAACCACTTTTCGCACTTGTGTTAGTGTTGAAAAACCACTTTTCGCACTTGTGTTAGTGTTGAAAAACCACTTTTCACACTTGTGTTAGTGTTGAAAAACCACTTTTCGCACTTGTGTTGGTGCAGGAAACCACTTTTGCACTTGTATTAGTGTGGAAAAACCACTTTTCGCACTTGTGTTAGTGTTGAAAAACCACTTTTCGCACTTGTGTTAGTGTTGAAAAACCACTTTTCGCACTTGTGTTAGTGTTGAAAAACCACTTTTCGCACTTGTGTTGGTGCAGGAAACCACTTTTGCACTTGTATTAGTGTGGAAAAACCACTTTTCGCACTTGTGTTAGTGTTGAAAAAAACCCACTTTTCGCACTTGTGTTAGTGTTGAAAAACCACTTTTCGCACTTGTGTTGGTGCAGGAAACCACTTTTGCACTTGTATTAGTGTGGAAAAACCAACTTTTCGCACTTGTGTTAGTGTTGAAAAACCACTTTCGCACTTGTGTTGGTGCAGGAAACCACTTTTGCACTTGTATTAGTGTGGAAAAACCACTTTTCGCACTTGTGTTAGTGTTGAAAAACCACTTTTCGCAACTTGTGTTAGTGTTGAAAAACCACTTTTCGCACTTGTGTTAGTGTTGAAAAACCACTTTTCGCACTTGTGTTGGTGCAGGAACCACTTTTGCACTTGTATTAGTGTGGAAAAACCACTTTTCGCACTTGTGATAGTGTTGAAAAACCACTTTTCGCACTTGTGTTTGGTGCAGGAAACCACTTTTGCACTTGTAGTAGTGTGGAAAAAACACTTTTGCACTTGTGATAATGTTGAAAAACCACTTTTCGCACTTGTGTTAGTGTTGAAAAACCACTGTTCGCACTTGTGTTGGTGCAGGCAACCACTTTTGCACTTGTATTAGTGTGAAAAAACACTTTTTGCACTTGTGTTAGTGTTGAAAAACCACTTTTCGCACTTGTGTTGGTGCAGGAAACCACTTTTGCACTTGTATTAGTGTGGAAAAAACACTTTTTGCACTTGTGTTAGTGTTGAAAAACCACTTTTCGCACTTGTGTTGGTGCAGGAAATGCACTTTTGCACTTGTAGTAGTGTGGAAAAACCACTTTTCGCACTTGTGTTAGTGTTGAAAAACCACTTTTCGCACTTGTGTTAGTGTTGAAAAACCACTTTTCGCACTTGTGTTGGTGCAGGAAACCACTTTTGCACTTGTATTAGTGTGGAAAAAACACTTTTTGCACTTGTGTTAGTGTTGAAAAACCACTTTTCGCACTTGTGTTGGTGCAGGAAATCCACTTTTGCACTTGTATTAGTGTGGAAAAAACACTTTTTGCACTTGTGATAGCATTGAAAAACCACTTTTCGCACTTGTGTTAGTGTTGAAAAACCACTTTTCGCACTTGTGTTGGTGCAGGAAACCACTTTTGCACTTGTATTAGTGTGGAAAAAACACTTTTTGCACTTGTGTTAGTGTTGAAAAACCACTTTTCGCACTTGTGTTGGTGCAGGAAATCCACTTTTGCACTTGTAGTAGTGTGGAAAAACCACTTTTCGCACTTGTGTTAGTGTTGAAAAACCACTTTTCGCACTTGTGTTAGTGTTGAAAAACCACTTTTCACACTTGTGTTAGTGTTGAAAAACCACTTTTCGCACTTGTGTTGGTGCAGGAAACCACTTTTGCACTTGTATTAGTGTGGAAAAACCACTTTTCGCACTTGTGTTAGTGTTGAAAAACCACTTTTCGCACTTGTGTTAGTGTTGAAAAACCACTTTTCGCACTTGTGTTAGTGTTGAAAAACCACTTTTCGCACTTGTGTTGGTGCAGGAAACCACTTTTGCACTTGTATTAGTGTGGAAAAACCACTTTTCGCACTTGTGTTAGTGTTGAAAAAAACCCACTTTTCGCACTTGTGTTAGTGTTGAAAAACCACTTTTCGCACTTGTGTTGGTGCAGGAAACCACTTTTGCACTTGTATTAGTGTGGAAAAACCACTTTTCGCACTTGTGTTAGTGTTGAAAAACCACTTTTCGCACTTGTGTTGGTGCAGGAAACCACTTTTGCACTTGTATTAGTGTGGAAAAACCACTTTTCGCACTTGTGTTAGTGTTGAAAAACCACTTTTCGCACTTGTGTTAGTGTTGAAAAACCACTTTTCGCACTTGTGTTAGTGTTGAAAAACCACTTTTCGCACTTGTGTTGGTGCAGGAAACCACTTTTGCACTTGTATTAGTGTGGAAAAACCACTTTTCGCACTTGTGATAGTGTTGAAAAACCACTTTTCGCACTTGTGTTGGTGCAGGAAACCACTTTTGCACTTGTAGTAGTGTGGAAAAAACACTTTTTGCACTTGTGATAATGTTGAAAAACCACTTTTCGCACTTGTGTTAGTGTTGAAAAACCACTGTTCGCACTTGTGTTGGTGCAGGAAACCACTTTTGCACTTGTATTAGTGTGGAAAAACCACTTTTCGCACTTGTGTTAGTGTTGAAAAACCACTTTTCGCACTTGTGTTGGTGCAGGAAACCACTTTTGCACTTGTATTAGTGTGGAAAAACCACTTTTCGCACTTGTGTTAGTGTTGAAAAACCACTTTTCACACTTGTGTTGGTGCAGGAAACCACTTTTGCACTTGTATTAGTGTGGAAAAAACACTTTTTGCCCTTGTGATAGTGTTGAAAAACCACTTTTCGCACTTGTGTTAGTGTTGAAAAACCACTTTTCACACTTGTGATAGTGTTGAAAAACCACTTTTCGCACTTGTGTTGGTGCAGGAAGCCACTTTTGCACTTGTATTAGTGTGGAAAAAACACTTTTTGCACTTGTGATAGCATTGAAAAACCACTTTTCGCACTTGTGTTAGTGTTGAAAAACCACCTTTCGCACTTGTGTTGGTGCAGGAAACCACTTTTGCACTTGTAGTAGTGTGGAAAAAACACTTTTTGCACTTGTGATAATGTTGAAAAACCACTTTTCGCACTTGTGTTAGTGTTGAAAAACCACTGTTCGCACTTGTGTTGGTGCAGGAAACCACTTTTGCACTTGTATTAGTGTGGAAAAACCACTTTTCGCACTTGTGTTAGTGTTGAAAAACCACTTTTCGCACTTGTGTTGGTGCAGGAAACCACTTTTGTACTTGTATTAGTGTGGAAAAACCACTTTTCGCACTTGTGTTAGTGTTGAAAAACCACTTTTCACACTTGTGTTGGTGCAGGAAACCACTTTTGCACTTGTATTAGTGTGGAAAAAACACTTTTTGCCCTTGTGATAGTGTTGAAAAACCACTTTTCGCACTTGTGTTAGTGTTGAAAAACCACTTTTCACACTTGTGATAGTGTTGAAAAACCACTTTTCGCACTTGTGTTGGTGCAGGAAGCCACTTTTGCACTTGTATTAGTGTGGAAAAAACACTTTTTGCACTTGTGATAGCATTGAAAAACCACTTTTCGCACTTGTGTTAGTGTTGAAAAACCACCTTTCGCACTTGTGTTGGTGCAGGCAACCACTTTTGCACTTGTATTAGTGTGGAAAAAACACTTTTTGCACTTGTGTTAGTGTTGAAAAACCACTTTTCGCACTTGTGTTGGTGCAGGAAACCACTTTTGCACTTGTATTAGTGTGGAAAAAACACTTTTTGCACTTGTGTTAGTGTTGAAAAACCACTTTTCGCACTTGTGTTGGTGCAGGAAATGCACTTTTGCACTTGTAGTAGTGTGGAAAAACCACTTTTCGCACTTGTGTTAGTGTTGAAAAACCACTTTTCGCACTTGTGTTAGTGTTGAAAAACCACTTTTCGCACTTGTGTTGGTGCAGGAAACCACTTTTGCACTTGTATTATTGTGGAAAAAACACTTTTTGCACTTGTGTTAGTGTTGAAAAACCACTTTTCGCACTTGTGTTGGTGCAGGAAATCCACTTTTGCACTTGTATTAGTGTGGAAAAAACACTTTTTGCACTTGTGATAGCATTGAAAAACCACTTTTCGCACTTGTGTTAGTGTTGAAAAACCACTTTTCGCACTTGTGTTGGTGCAGGAAACCACTTTTGCACTTGTATTAGTGTGGAAAAAACACTTTTTGCACTTGTGTTAGTGTTGAAAAACCACTTTTCGCACTTGTGTTGGTGCAGGAAATCCACTTTTGCACTTGTAGTAGTGTGGAAAAACCACTTTTCGCACTTGTGTTAGTGTTGAAAAACCACTTTTCGCACTTGTGTTAGTGTTGAAAAACCACTTTTCACACTTGTGTTAGTGTTGAAAAACCACTTTTCGCACTTGTGTTGGTGCAGGAAACCACTTTTGCACTTGTATTAGTGTGGAAAAACCACTTTTCGCACTTGTGTTAGTGTTGAAAAACCACTTTTCGCACTTGTGTTAGTGTTGAAAAACCACTTTTCGCACTTGTGTTAGTGTTGAAAAACCACTTTTCGCACTTGTGTTGGTGCAGGAAACCACTTTTGCACTTGTATTAGTGTGAAAAAAACACTTTTTGCACTTGTGATAGTGTTGAAAAACCACTTTCGCACTTGTGTTAGTGTTGAAAAACCACTTTTCGCACTTGTGATAGTGTTGAAAAACCACTTTTCACAATTGTGTTGGTGCAGGAAACCACTTTTGCACTTGTATTAGTGTGGAAAAAACACTTTTTGCACTTGTGATAGTGTTGAAAAACCACTTTTTGCACTTGTGTTAGTGTTGAAAAACCACTTTTCGAACCTGTGTTAGTGTTGAAAAACCACTTTTCGCACTTGTGTTGGTGCAGGAAACCACTTTTGCACTTGTATTAGTGTGGAAAAACACTTTTTGCACTTGTGATAGTGTTGAAAAACCACTTTTCGCACTTGTGTTAGTGTTGAAAAACCACTTTTCGCACTTGTGTTGGTGCAGGAAACCACTTTTGCACTTGTATTAGTGTGGAAAAAACACTTTTTGCACTTGTGATAGTGTTGAAAAACCACTTTTCGAACCTGTGTTAGTGTTGAAAAACCACTTTTCGCACTTGTGTTGGTGCAGGAAACCACTTTTGCACTTGTATTAGTGTGGAAAAACCACTTTTCGCACTTGTGTTAGTGTTGAAAAACCACTTTTCGCACTTGTGTTAGTGTTGAGAAACCACTTTTCGCACTTGTGTTAGTGTTGAAAAACCACTTTTCGCACTTGTGTTGGTGCAGGAAACCACTTTTGCACTTGTATTAGTGTGGAAAAACCACTTTTTGCACTTGTGATAGTGTTGAAAAACCACTTTTCGCACCTGTGTTAGTGTTGAAAAACCACTTTTCGCACTTGTGTTGGTGCAGGAAACCACTTTTGCACTTGTATTAGTGTGGAAAAACCACTTTTCGCACTTGTGTTAGTGTTGAAAAACCACTTTTCGCACTTGTGTTAGTGTTGAAAAACCACTTTTCGCACTTGTGTTGGTGCAGGAAACCACTTTTGCACTTGTATTAGTGTGGAAAAACCACTTTTCGCACTTGTGTTAGTGTTGAAAAACCACTTTTCGCACTTGTGTTGGTGCAGGAAACCACTTTTGCACTTGTATTAGTGTGGAAAAACCACTTTTCGCACTTGTGTTAGTGTTGAAAAACCACTTTTCGCACTTGTGTTAGTGTTGAAAAACCACTTTTCGCACTTGTGTTAGTGTTGAAAAACCACTTTTCGCACTTGTGTTGGTGCAGGAAACCACTTTTGCACTTGTATTAGTGTGGAAAAACCACTTTTCGCACTTGTGATAGTGTTGAAAAACCACTTTTCGCACTTGTGTTGGTGCAGGAAACCACTTTTGCACTTGTAGTAGTGTGGAAAAAACACTTTTTGCACTTGTGATAGTGTTGAAAAACCACTTTTCGCACTTGTGTTAGTGTTGGAAAACCACTTTTCGCACTTGTGTTGGTGCAGGAAACCACTTTTACACTTGTATTAGTGTGGAAAAACCACTTTTCGCACTTGTGTTAGTGTTGAAAAACCACTTTTCGCACTTGTGTTAGTGTTGAAAAACCACTTTTCGCACTTGTGTTGGTGCAGGAAACAACTTTTGCACTTGTATTAGTGTGGAAAAAACACTTTTTGCACTTGTGATAGTGTTGAAAAACCACTTTTCGCACTTGTGTTAGTGTTGAAAAACCACTTTTCACACTTGTGTTGGTGCAGGAAACCACTTTTGCACTTGTATTAGTGTGGAAAAAACACTTTTTGCCCTTGTGATAGTGTTGAAAAACCACTTTTCGCACTTGTGTTAGTGTTGAAAAACCACTTTTCACACTTGTGATAGTGTTGAAAAACCACTTTTCGCACTTGTGTTGGTGCAGGAATACACTTTTGCACTTGTATTAGTGTGGAAAAAACACTTTTTGCACTTGTGATAGCATTGAAAAACCACTTTTCGCACTTGTGTTAGTGTTGAAAAACCACCTTTCGCACTTGTGTTGGTGCAGGCAACCACTTTTGCACTTGTATTAGTGTGGAAAAACCACTTTTCGCACTTGTGTTAGTGTTGAAAAACCACTTTTCGCACTTGTGTCGGTGCAGGAAACCACTTTTGCACTTGTATTAGTGTGGAAAAAACACTTTTTGCACTTGTGTTAGTGTTGAAAAACCACTTTTCGCACTTGTGTTGGTGCAGGAAATCCACTTTTGCACTTGTAGTAGTGTGGAAAAACCACTTTTCGCACTTGTGTTAGTGTTGAAAAACCACTTTTCGCACTTGTGTTAGTGTTGAAAAACCACTTTTCACACTTGTGTTAGTGTTGAAAAACCACTTTTCGCACTTGTGTTGGTGCAGGAAACCACTTTTGCACTTGTATTAGTGTGGAAAAACCACTTTTCGCACTTGTGTTAGTGTTGAAAAACCACTTTTCGCACTTGTGTTAGTGTTGAAAAACCACTTTTCGCACTTGTGTTAGTGTTGAAAAACCACTTTTCGCACTTGTGTTGGTGCAGGAAACCACTTTTGCACTTGTATTAGTGTGAAAAAAACACTTTTTGCACTTGTGATAGTGTTGAAAAACCACTTTTCGCACTTGTGTTAGTGTTGAAAAACCACTTTTCGCACTTGTGTTAGTGTTGAAAACCACTTTTCGCACTTGTATTAGTGTGGAAAAAACACTTTTTGCACTTGTATTAGTGTGGAAAAAACACTTTTTGCACTTGTGTTAGTGTTGAAAACCACTTTTCGCACTTGTGTTAGTGTTGAAAAACCACTTTTTGCACTTGTATTAGTATGGAAAAACCACTTTTTGCACTTGTATTAGTGTGGAAAAACCACTTTTCGCACTTGTGTTAGTGTTGAAAACCACTTTTCGCACTTGTGTTAGTGTTGAAAAACCACTTTTTGCACTTGTATTAGTGTGGAAAAAACACTTTTTGCACTTGTGATAGTGTTGAAAAACCACTTTTCGCACTTGTGTTAGTGTTGAAAAACCACTTTTCGCACTTGTGTTGGTGCAGGAAACCACTTTTGCACTTGTATTAGTGTGGAAAAACCACTTTTCACACTTGTGTTAGTGTTGAAAAACCACTTTTCGCACTTGTGTTAGTGTTGAAAAACCACTTTTTGCACTTGTGTTGGTGCAGGCAACCACTTTTGCACTTGTATTAGTGTGGAAAAACCACTTTTCGCACTTGTGTTAGTGTTGAAAAACCACTTTTCGCACTTGTGTTAGTGTTGAAAAACCACTTTTCGCACTTGTGTTAGTGTTGAAAAACCACTTTTCGCACTTGAGTTGGTGCAGGAAACCACTTTTGCACTTGATTAGTGTGGAAAAAACACTTTTTGCACTTGTGATAGTGTTGAAAAACCACTTTTCGCACTTGTGTTAGTGTTGAAAAACCACTTTTCACACTTGTGTTGGTGCAGGAAACCACTTTTGCACTTGTATTAGTGTGAAAAAACACTTTTTGCACTTGTGATAGTGTTGAAAAACCACTTTTCGCACTTGAGTTGGTGCAGGAAACCACTTTTGCACTTGATTAGTGTGGAAAAAACACTTTTTGCACTTGTGATAGTGTTGAAAAACCACTTTTCGCACTTGTGTTAGTGTTGAAAAACCACTTTTCGCACTTGTGTTGGTGCAGGAAACCACTTTTGCACTTGTATTAGTGTGAAAAAAACACTTTTTGCACTTGTGATAGTGTTGAAAAACCACTTTTCGCACTTGTGTTAGTGTTGAAAAACCACTTTTCGCACTTATGATAGTGTTGAAAAACCACTTTTCGCAATTGTGTTGGTGCAGGAAACCACTTTTCACACTTGTATTAGTGTGGAAAAAACACTTTTTGCACTTGTGATAGTGTTGAAAAACCACTTTTCGCACTTGTGTTAGTGTTGAAAAACCACTTTTCGCACTTGTGTTAGTGTTGAAAAACCACTTTTCGCACTTGTGTTGGTGCAGGAAACCACTTTTGCACTTGTATTAGTGTGGAAAAACCACTTTTCGCACTTGTGTTAGTGTTGAAAAACCACTTTTCGCACTTGTGTTAGTGTTGAAAAACCACTTTTCGCACTTGTGTTGGTGCAGGAAACCACTTTTGCACTTGAATTAGTGTGGAAAAAACACTTTTTGCACTTGTGATAGTGTTGAAAAACCACTTTTCGCACCTGTGTTAGTGTTGAAAAACCACTTTTCGCACTTGTGTTGGTGCAGGAAACCAGTTTTGCACTTGTATTAGTGTGGAAAAACCACTTTTCGCACTTGTGTTAGTGTTGAAAAACCACTTTTCGCACTTGTGTTAGTGTTGAGTAACCACTTTTCACACTTGTGTTAGTGTTGAAAAACCACTTTTCGCACTTGTGTTGGTGCAGGAAACCACTTTTGCACTTGTATTAGTGTGGAAAAACCACTTTTTGCACTTGTGATAGTGTTGAAAAACCACTTTTTGCACTTGTGTTAGTGTAGAAAACCACTTTTCACACTTGTGTTGGTGCAGGAAACCACTTTTGCACTTGTATTAGTGTGGAAAAACCACTTTTCGCACTTGTGTTAGTGTTGAAAAACCACTTTTCGCACTTGTGTTGGTGCAGGAAACCACTTTTGCACTTGTATTAGTGTGGAAAAACCACTTTTCGCACTTGTGTTGGTGCAGGAAATCCACTTTTGCACTTGTAGTAGTGTGGAAAAACCACTTTTCGCACTTGTGTTAGTGTTGAAAAACCACTTTTCGCACTTGTGTTAGTGTTGAAAAACCACTTTTCACACTTGTGTTAGTGTTGAAAAACCACTTTTCGCACTTGTGTTGGTGCAGGAAACCACTTTTGCACTTGTATTAGTGTGGAAAAACCACTTTTCGCACTTGTGTTAGTGTTGAAAAACCACTTTTCGCACTTGACTTGGTGCAGGAAACCACTTTTGCACTTGTATTAGTGTGGAAAAACCACTTTTCGCACTTGTGTTAGTGTTGAAAAACCACATTTCGCACTTGTGTTGGTGCAGGAAACCACTTTTGCACTTGTATTAGTGTGGAAAAAACACTTTTTGCACTTGTGTTAGTGTTGAAAAACCACTTTTCGCACTTGTGTTGGTGCAGGAAATCCACTTTTGCACTTGTAGTAGTGTGGAAAAACCACTTTTCGCACTTGTGTTAGTGTTGAAAAACCACTTTTCGCACTTGTGTTAGTGTTGAAAAACCACTTTTCACACTTGTGTTAGTGTTGAAAAACCACTTTTCGCACTTGTGTTGGTGCAGGAAACCACTTTTGCACTTGTATTAGTGTGGAAAAACCACTTTTCGCACTTCTGTTAGTGTTGAAAAACCACTTTTCGCACTTGTGTTAGTGTTGAAAAACCACTTTTCGCACTTGTGTTAGTGTTGAAAAACCACTTTTCGCACTTGTGTTGGTGCAGGAAACCACTTTTGCACTTGTATTAGTGTGAAAAAAACACTTTTTGCACTTGTGATAGTGTTGAAAAACCACTTTTCGCACTTGTGTTAGTGTTGAAAAACCACTTTTCGCACTTGTGATAGTGTTGAAAAACCACTTTTCACAATTGTGTTGGTGCAGGAAACCACTTTTGCACTTGTATTAGTGTGGAAAAAACACTTTTTGCACTTGTGATAGTGTTGAAAAACCACTTTTCGCACTTGTGTTAGTGTTGAAAAACCACTTTTCGCACTTGTGTTAGTGTTGAAAAACCACTTTTCGCACTTGTGTTGGTGCAGGAAACCACTTTTGCACTTGTATTAGTGTGGAAAAACCACTTTTCGCACTTGTGTTAGTGTTGAAAAACCACTTTTCGCACTTGTGTTAGTGTTGAAAAACCACTTTTCGCACTTGTGTTGGTGCAGGAAACCACTTTTGCACTTGTATTAGTGTGGAAAAAACACTTTTTGCACTTGTGATAGTGTTGAAAACCACTTTTCGCACTTGTGTTAGTGTTGAAAAACCACTTTTCGCACTTGTGTTGGTGCAGGAAACCACTTTTGCACTTGTATTAGTGTGGAAAAAACACTTTTTGCACTTGTGATAGTGTTGAAAAACCACTTTTCGCACCTGTGTTAGTGTTGAAAAACCACTTTTCGCACTTGTGTTGGTGCAGAAAACCACTTTTGCACTTGTATTAGTGTGGAAAAACCACTTTTCGCACTTGTGTTAGTGTTGAAAAACCACTTTTCGCACTTGTGTTAGTGTTGAAAAACCACTTTTCGCACTTGTGTTGGTGCAGGAAACCACTTTTGCACTTGTATTAGTGTGGAAAACCACTTTTTGCACTTGTGATAGTGTTGAAAAACCACTTTTCACACTTGTGTTAGTGTTGAAAAACCACTTTTCGCACTTGTGTTGGTGCAGGAAACCACTTTTGCACTTGTATTAGTGTGGAAAAACCACTTTTCGCACTTGTGTTAGTGTTGAAAAAAACCCACTTTTCGCACTTGTGTTAGTGTTGAAAAACCACTTTTCGCACTTGTGTTGGTGCAGGAAACCACTTTTGCACTTGTATTAGTGTGGAAAAACCACTTTTCGCACTTGTGTTAGTGTTGAAAAACCACTTTTCGCACTTGTGTTGGTGCAGGAAACCACTTTTGCACTTGTATTAGTGTGGAAAAACCACTTTTCGCACTTGTGTTAGTGTTGAAAAACCACTTTTCGCACTTGTGTTAGTGTTGAAAAACCACTTTTCGCACTTGTGTTAGTGTTGAAAAACCACTTTTCGCACTTGTGTTGGTGCAGGAAACCACTTTTGCACTTGTATTAGTGTGGAAAAACCACTTTTCGCACTTGTGATAGTGTTGAAAAACCACTTTTCGCACTTGTGTTGGTGCAGGAAACCACTTTTGCACTTGTAGTAGTGTGGAAAAAACACTTTTTGCACTTGTGATAATGTTGAAAAACCACTTTTCGCACTTGTGTTAGTGTTGAAAAACCACTGTTCGCACTTGTGTTGGTGCAGGAAACCACTTTTGCACTTGTATTAGTGTGGAAAAACCACTTTTCGCACTTGTGTTAGTGTTGAAAAACCACTTTTCGCACTTGTGTTAGTGTTGAAAAACCACTTTTCGCACTTGTGTTGGTGCAGGAAACCACTTTTGCACTTGTATTAGTGTGGAAAAACCACTTTTCGCACTTGTGTTAGTGTTGAAAAACCACTTTTCACACTTGTGTTGGTGCAGGAAACCACTTTTGCACTTGTATTAGTGTGGAAAAAACACTTTTTGCCCTTGTGATAGTGTTGAAAAACCACTTTTCGCACTTGTGTTAGTGTTGAAAAACCACTTTTCACACTTGTGATAGTGTTGAAAAACCACTTTTCGCACTTGTGTTGGTGCAGGAAGCCACTTTTGCACTTGTATTAGTGTGGAAAAAACACTTTTTGCACTTGTGATAGCATTGAAAAACCACTTTTCGCACTTGTGTTAGTGTTGAAAAACCACCTTTCGCACTTGTGTTGGTGCAGGCAACCACTTTTGCACTTGTATTAGTGTGGAAAAAACACTTTTTGCACTTGTGTTAGTGTTGAAAAACCACTTTTCGCACTTGTGTTGGTGCAGGAAACCACTTTTGCACTTGTATTAGTGTGGAAAAAACACTTTTTGCACTTGTGTTAGTGTTGAAAAACCACTTTTCGCACTTGTGTTGGTGCAGGAAATGCACTTTTGCACTTGTAGTAGTGTGGAAAAACCACTTTTCGCACTTGTGTTAGTGTTGAAAAACCACTTTTCGCACTTGTGTTAGTGTTGAAAAACCACTTTTTGCACTTGTGTTGGTGCAGGAAACCACTTTTGCACTTGTATTAGTGTGGAAAAAACCACTTTTTGCACTTGTGATAGTGTTGAAAAACCACTTTTCGCACTTGTGTTAGTGTTGAAAAACCACTTTTCGCACTTGTGTTGGTGCAGGAAACCACTTTTGCACTTGTATTAGTGTGGAAAAACCACTTTTCGCACTTGTGTTAGTGTTGAAAAAAACCCACTTTTCGCACTTGTGTTAGTGTTGAAAAACCACTTTTCGCACTTGTGTTGGTGCAGGAAACCACTTTTGCACTTGTATTAGTGTGGAAAAACCACTTTTCGCACTTGTGTTAGTGTTGAAAAACCACTTTTCGCACTTGTGTTGGTGCAGGAAACCACTTTTGCACTTGTATTAGTGTGGAAAAACCACTTTTCGCACTTGTGTTAGTGTTGAAAAACCACTTTTCGCACTTGTGTTAGTGTTGAAAAACCACTTTTCGCACTTGTGTTAGTGTTGAAAAACCACTTTTCGCACTTGTGTTGGTGCAGGAAACCACTTTTGCACTTGTATTAGTGTGGAAAAACCACTTTTCGCACTTGTGATAGTGTTGAAAAACCACTTTTCGCACTTGTGTTGGTGCAGGAAACCACTTTTGCACTTGTAGTAGTGTGGAAAAAACACTTTTTGCACTTGTGATAATGTTGAAAAACCACTTTTCGCACTTGTGTTAGTGTTGAAAAACCACTGTTCGCACTTGTGTTGGTGCAGGAAACCACTTTTGCACTTGTATTAGTGTGGAAAAACCACTTTTCGCACTTGTGTTAGTGTTGAAAAACCACTTTTCGCACTTGTGTTAGTGTTGAAAAACCACTTTTCGCACTTGTGTTGGTGCAGGAAACCACTTTTGCACTTGTATTAGTGTGGAAAAACCACTTTTCGCACTTGTGTTAGTGTTGAAAAACCACTTTTCACACTTGTGTTGGTGCAGGAAACCACTTTTGCACTTGTATTAGTGTGGAAAAAACACTTTTTGCCCTTGTGATAGTGTTGAAAAACCACTTTTCGCACTTGTGTTAGTGTTGAAAAACCACTTTTCACACTTGTGATAGTGTTGAAAAACCACTTTTCGCACTTGTGTTGGTGCAGGAAGCCACTTTTGCACTTGTATTAGTGTGGAAAAAACACTTTTTGCACTTGTGATAGCATTGAAAAACCACTTTTCGCACTTGTGTTAGTGTTGAAAAACCACCTTTCGCACTTGTGTTGGTGCAGGCAACCACTTTTGCACTTGTATTAGTGTGGAAAAAACACTTTTTGCACTTGTGTTAGTGTTGAAAAACCACTTTTCGCACTTGTGTTGGTGCAGGAAACCACTTTTGCACTTGTATTAGTGTGGAAAAAACACTTTTTGCACTTGTGTTAGTGTTGAAAAACCACTTTTCGCACTTGTGTTGGTGCAGGAAATGCACTTTTGCACTTGTAGTAGTGTGGAAAAACCACTTTTCGCACTTGTGTTAGTGTTGAAAAACCACTTTTCGCACTTGTGTTAGTGTTGAAAAACCACTTTTCGCACTTGTGTTGGTGCAGGAAACCACTTTTGCACTTGTATTAGTGTGGAAAAAACACTTTTTGCACTTGTGTTAGTGTTGAAAAACCACTTTTCGCACTTGTGTTGGTGCAGGAAATCCACTTTTGCACTTGTATTAGTGTGGAAAAAACACTTTTTGCACTTGTGATAGCATTGAAAAACCACTTTTCGCACTTGTGTTAGTGTTGAAAAACCACTTTTCGCACTTGTGTTGGTGCAGGAAACCACTTTTGCACTTGTATTAGTGTGGAAAAAACACTTTTTGCACTTGTGTTAGTGTTGAAAAACCACTTTTCGCACTTGTGTTGGTGCAGGAAAATCCACTTTTGCACTTGTAGTAGTGTGGAAAAACCACTTTTCGCACTTGTGTTAGTGTTGAAAAACCACTTTTCGCACTTGTGTTAGTGTTGAAAAACCACTTTTCACACTTGTGTTAGTGTTGAAAAACCACTTTTCGCACTTGTGTTGGTGCAGGAAACCACTTTTGCACTTGTATTAGTGTGGAAAAACCACTTTTCGCACTTGTGTTAGTGTTGAAAAACCACTTTTCGCACTTGTGTTAGTGTTGAAAAACCACTTTTCGCACTTGTGTTAGTGTTGAAAAACCACTTTTCGCACTTGTGTTGGTGCAGGAAACCACTTTTGCACTTGTATTAGTGTGAAAAAAACACTTTTTGCACTTGTGATAGTGTTGAAAAACCACTTTTCGCACTTGTGTTAGTGTTGAAAAACCACTTTTCGCACTTGTGATAGTGTTGAAAAACCACTTTTCACAATTGTGTTGGTGCAGGAAACCACTTTTGCACTTGTATTAGTGTGGAAAAAACACTTTTTGCACTTGTGATAGTGTTGAAAAACCACTTTTCGCACTTGTGTTAGTGTTGAAAAACCACTTTTCGAACCTGTGTTAGTGTTGAAAAACCACTTTTCGCACTTGTGTTGGTGCAGGAAACCACTTTTGCACTTGTATTAGTGTGGAAAAAACACTTTTTGCACTTGTGATAGTGTTGAAAAACCACTTTTCGCACTTGTGTTAGTGTTGAAAAACCACTTTTCGCACTTGTGTTGGTGCAGGAAACCACTTTTGCACTTGTATTAGTGTGGAAAAAACACTTTTTGCACTTGTGATAGTGTTGAAAAACCACTTTTCGAACCTGTGTTAGTGTTGAAAAACCACTTTTCGCACTTGTGTTGGTGCAGGAAACCACTTTTGCACTTGTATTAGTGTGGAAAAACCACTTTTCGCACTTGTGTTAGTGTTGAAAAACCACTTTTCGCACTTGTGTTAGTGTTGAGAAACCACTTTTCGCACTTGTGTTAGTGTTGAAAAACCACTTTTTGCACTTGTGTTGGTGCAGGAAACCACTTTTGCACTTGTATTAGTGTGGAAAAACCACTTTTTGCACTTGTGATAGTGTTGAAAAACCACTTTTCGCACCTGTGTTAGTGTTGAAAAACCACTTTTCGCACTTGTGTTGGTGCAGGAAACCACTTTTGCACTTGTATTAGTGTGGAAAAACCACTTTTCGCACTTGTGTTAGTGTTGAAAAACCACTTTTCGCACTTGTGTTAGTGTTGAAAAACCACTTTTCGCACTTGTGTTGGTGCAGGAAACCACTTTTGCACTTGTATTAGTGTGGAAAAACCACTTTTCGCACTTGTGTTAGTGTTGAAAAACCACTTTTCGCACTTGTGTTGGTGCAGGAAACCACTTTTGCACTTGTATTAGTGTGGAAAAACCACTTTTCGCACTTGTGTTAGTGTTGAAAAACCACTTTTCGCACTTGTGTTAGTGTTGAAAAACCACTTTTCGCACTTGTGTTAGTGTTGAAAAACCACTTTTCGCACTTGTGTTGGTGCAGGAAACCACTTTTGCACTTGTATTAGTGTGGAAAAACCACTTTTCGCACTTGTGATAGTGTTGAAAAACCACTTTTCGCACTTGTGTTGGTGCAGGAAACCACTTTTGCACTTGTAGTAGTGTGGAAAAAACACTTTTTGCACTTGTGATAGTGTTGAAAAACCACTTTTCGCACTCGTGTTAGTGTTGAAAAACCACTTTTCGCACTTGTGTTGGTGCAGGAAACCACTTTTACACTTGTATTAGTGTGGAAAAACCACTTTTCGCACTTGTGTTAGTGTTGAAAAACCACTTTTCGCACTTGTGTTAGTGT
The DNA here is from genome assembly GCF_964187855.1 of Myxine glutinosa. Lineage (NCBI taxonomy): Eukaryota > Metazoa > Chordata > Myxini > Myxiniformes > Myxinidae > Myxine > Myxine glutinosa. The sequence continues at coordinate 57,293 of NW_027618699.1, forward strand.
TGAAAAACCACTTTTCGCACTTGTGTTGGTGCAGGAAACCACTTTTGCACTTGTATTAGTGTGGAAAAAACACTTTTTGCACTTGTGATAGTGTTGAAAAACCACTTTTCGCACTTGTGTTAGTGTTGAAAAACCACTTTTCACACTTGTGTTGGTGCAGGAAACCACTTTTGCACTTGTATTAGTGTGGAAAAAACACTTTTTGCCCTTGTGATAGTGTTGAAAAACCACTTTTCGCACTTGTGTTAGTGTTGAAAAACCACTTTTCACACTTGTGATAGTGTTGAAAAACCACTTTTCGCACTTGTGTTGGTGCAGGAATACACTTTTGCACTTGTATTAGTGTGGAAAAAACACTTTTTGCACTTGTGATAGCATTGAAAAACCACTTTTCGCACTTGTGTTAGTGTTGAAAAACCACCTTTCGCACTTGTGTTGGTGCAGGCAACCACTTTTGCACTTGTATTAGTGTGGAAAAACCACTTTTCGCACTTGTGTTAGTGTTGAAAAACCACTTTTCGCACTTGTGTCGGTGCAGGAAACCACTTTTGCACTTGTATTAGTGTGGAAAAAACACTTTTTGCACTTGTGTTAGTGTTGAAAAACCACTTTTCGCACTTGTGTTGGTGCAGGAAATCCACTTTTGCACTTGTAGTAGTGTGGAAAAACCACTTTTCGCACTTGTGTTAGTGTTGAAAAACCACTTTTCGCACTTGTGTTAGTGTTGAAAAACCACTTTTCACACTTGTGTTAGTGTTGAAAAACCAGTTTTCGCACTTGTGTTGGTGCAGGAAACCACTTTTGCACTTGTATTAGTGTGGAAAAACCACTTTTCGCACTTGTGTTAGTGTTGAAAAACCACTTTTCGCACTTGTGTTAGTGTTGAAAAACCACTTTTCGCACTTGTGATAGTGTTGAAAAACCACTTTTCGCACTTGTGTTGGTGCAGGAAACCACTTTTGCACTTGTAGTAGTGTGGAAAAAACACTTTTTGCACTTGTGATAATGTTGAAAAACCACTTTTCGCACTTGTGTTAGTGTTGAAAAACCACTGTTCGCACTTGTGTTGGTGCAGGAAACCACTTTTGCACTTGTATTAGTGTGGAAAAACCACTTTTCGCACTTGTGTTAGTGTTGAAAAACCACTTTTCGCACTTGTGTTAGTGTTGAAAAACCACTTTTCGCACTTGTGTTGGTGCAGGAAACCACTTTTGCACTTGTATTAGTGTGGAAAAACCACTTTTCGCACTTGTGTTAGTGTTGAAAAACCACTTTTCACACTTGTGTTGGTGCAGGAAACCACTTTTGCACTTGTATTAGTGTGGAAAAAACACTTTTTGCCCTTGTGATAGTGTTGAAAAACCACTTTTCGCACTTGTGTTAGTGTTGAAAAACCACTTTTCACACTTGTGATAGTGTTGAAAAAACACTTTTTGCACTTGTGTTAGTGTTGAAAAACCACTTTTCGCACTTGTGTTGGTGCAGGAAATCCACTTTTGCACTTGTATTAGTGTGGAAAAAACACTTTTTGCACTTGTGATAGCATTGAAAAACCACTTTTCGCACTTGTGTTAGTGTTGAAAAACCACTTTTCGCACTTGTGTTGGTGCAGGAAACCACTTTTGCACTTGTATTAGTGTGGAAAAAACACTTTTTGCACTTGTGTTAGTGTTGAAAAACCACTTTTCGCACTTGTGTTGGTGCAGGAAAATCCACTTTTGCACTTGTAGTAGTGTGGAAAAACCACTTTTCGCACTTGTGTTAGTGTTGAAAAACCACTTTTCGCACTTGTGTTAGTGTTGAAAAACCACTTTTCACACTTGTGTTAGTGTTGAAAAACCACTTTTCGCACTTGTGTTGGTGCAGGAAACCACTTTTGCACTTGTATTAGTGTGGAAAAACCACTTTTCGCACTTGTGTTAGTGTTGAAAAACCACTTTTCGCACTTGTGTTAGTGTTGAAAAACCACTTTTCGCACTTGTGTTAGTGTTGAAAAACCACTTTTCGCACTTGTGTTGGTGCAGGAAACCACTTTTGCACTTGTATTAGTGTGAAAAAAACACTTTTTGCACTTGTGATAGTGTTGAAAAACCACTTTTCGCACTTGTGTTAGTGTTGAAAAACCACTTTTCGCACTTGTGATAGTGTTGAAAAACCACTTTTCACAATTGTGTTGGTGCAGGAAACCACTTTTGCACTTGTATTAGTGTGGAAAAAACACTTTTTGCACTTGTGATAGTGTTGAAAAACCACTTTTCGCACTTGTGTTAGTGTTGAAAAACCACTTTTCGAACCTGTGTTAGTGTTGAAAAACCACTTTTCGCACTTGTGTTGGTGCAGGAAACCACTTTTGCACTTGTATTAGTGTGGAAAAAACACTTTTTGCACTTGTGATAGTGTTGAAAAACCACTTTTCGCACTTGTGTTAGTGTTGAAAAACCACTTTTCGCACTTGTGTTGGTGCAGGAAACCACTTTTGCACTTGTATTAGTGTGGAAAAAACACTTTTTGCACTTGTGATAGTGTTGAAAAACCACTTTTCGAACCTGTGTTAGTGTTGAAAAACCACTTTTCGCACTTGTGTTGGTGCAGGAAACCACTTTTGCACTTGTATTAGTGTGGAAAAACCACTTTTCGCACTTGTGTTAGTGTTGAAAAACCACTTTTCGCACTTGTGTTAGTGTTGAGAAACCACTTTTCGCACTTGTGTTAGTGTTGAAAAACCACTTTTCGCACTTGTGTTGGTGCAGGAAACCACTTTTGCACTTGTATTAGTGTGGAAAAACCACTTTTTGCACTTGTGATAGTGTTGAAAAACCACTTTTCGCACCTGTGTTAGTGTTGAAAAACCACTTTTCGCACTTGTGTTGGTGCAGGAAACCACTTTTGCACTTGTATTAGTGTGGAAAAACCACTTTTCGCACTTGTGTTAGTGTTGAAAAACCACTTTTCGCACTTGTGTTAGTGTTGAAAAACCACTTTTCGCACTTGTGTTGGTGCAGGAAACCACTTTTGCACTTGTATTAGTGTGGAAAAACCACTTTTCGCACTTGTGTTAGTGTTGAAAAACCACTTTTCGCACTTGTGTTGGTGCAGGAAACCACTTTTGCACTTGTATTAGTGTGGAAAAACCACTTTTCGCACTTGTGTTAGTGTTGAAAAACCACTTTTCGCACTTGTGTTAGTGTTGAAAAACCACTTTTCGCACTTGTGTTAGTGTTGAAAAACCACTTTTCGCACTTGTGTTGGTGCAGGAAACCACTTTTGCACTTGTATTAGTGTGGAAAAACCACTTTTCGCACTTGTGATAGTGTTGAAAAACCACTTTTCGCACTTGTGTTGGTGCAGGAAACCACTTTTGCACTTGTAGTAGTGTGGAAAAAACACTTTTTGCACTTGTGATAGTGTTGAAAAACCACTTTTCGCACTCGTGTTAGTGTTGAAAAACCACTTTTCGCACTTGTGTTGGTGCAGGAAACCACTTTTACACTTGTATTAGTGTGGAAAAACCACTTTTCGCACTTGTGTTAGTGTTGAAAAACCACTTTTCGCACTTGTGTTAGTGTTGAAAAACCACTTTTCGCACTTGTGTTGGTGCAGGAAACCACTTTTGCACTTGTATTAGTGTGGAAAAAACACTTTTTGCACTTGTGATAGTGTTGAAAAACCACTTTTCGCACTTGTGTTAGTGTTGAAAAACCACTTTTCACACTTGTGTTGGTGCAGGAAACCACTTTTGCACTTGTATTAGTGTGGAAAAAACACTTTTTGCCCTTGTGATAGTGTTGAAAAACCACTTTTCGCACTTGTGTTAGTGTTGAAAAACCACTTTTCACACTTGTGATAGTGTTGAAAAACCACTTTTCGCACTTGTGTTGGTGCAGGAATACACTTTTGCACTTGTATTAGTGTGGAAAAAACACTTTTTGCACTTGTGATAGCATTGAAAAACCACTTTTCGCACTTGTGTTAGTGTTGAAAAACCACCTTTCGCACTTGTGTTGGTGCAGGCAACCACTTTTGCACTTGTATTAGTGTGGAAAAACCACTTTTCGCACTTGTGTTACTGTTGAAAAACCACTTTTCGCACTTGTGTCGGTGCAGGAAACCACTTTTGCACTTGTATTAGTGTGGAAAAAACACTTTTTGCACTTGTGTTAGTGTTGAAAAACCACTTTTCGCACTTGTGTTGGTGCAGGAAATCCACTTTTGCACTTGTAGTAGTGTGGAAAAACCACTTTTCGCACTTGTGTTAGTGTTGAAAAACCACTTTTCGCACTTGTGTTAGTGTTGAAAAACCACTTTTCACACTTGTGTTAGTGTTGAAAAACCAGTTTTCGCACTTGTGTTGGTGCAGGAAACCACTTTTGCACTTGTATTAGTGTGGAAAAACCACTTTTCGCACTTGTGTTAGTGTTGAAAAACCACTTTTCGCACTTGTGTTAGTGTTGAAAAACCACTTTTCGCACTTGTGATAGTGTTGAAAAACCACTTTTCGCACTTGTGTTGGTGCAGGAAACCACTTTTGCACTTGTAGTAGTGTGGAAAAAACACTTTTTGCACTTGTGATAATGTTGAAAAACCACTTTTCGCACTTGTGTTAGTGTTGAAAAACCACTGTTCGCACTTGTGTTGGTGCAGGAAACCACTTTTGCACTTGTATTAGTGTGGAAAAACCACTTTTCGCACTTGTGTTAGTGTTGAAAAACCACTTTTCGCACTTGTGTTAGTGTTGAAAAACCACTTTTCGCACTTGTGTTGGTGCAGGAAACCACTTTTGCACTTGTATTAGTGTGGAAAAACCACTTTTCGCACTTGTGTTAGTGTTGAAAAACCACTTTTCACACTTGTGTTGGTGCAGGAAACCACTTTTGCACTTGTATTAGTGTGGAAAAAACACTTTTTGCCCTTGTGATAGTGTTGAAAAACCACTTTTCGCACTTGTGTTAGTGTTGAAAAACCACTTTTCACACTTGTGATAGTGTTGAAAAACCACTTTTCGCACTTGTGTTGGTGCAGGAAGCCACTTTTGCACTTGTATTAGTGTGGAAAAAACACTTTTTGCACTTGTGATAGCATTGAAAAACCACTTTTCGCACTTGTGTTAGTGTTGAAAAACCACCTTTCGCACTTGTGTTGGTGCAGGCAACCACTTTTGCACTTGTATTAGTGTGGAAAAAACACTTTTTGCACTTGTGTTAGTGTTGAAAAACCACTTTTCGCACTTGTGTTGGTGCAGGAAACCACTTTTGCACTTGTATTAGTGTGGAAAAAACACTTTTTGCACTTGTGTTAGTGTTGAAAAACCACTTTTCGCACTTGTGTTGGTGCAGGAAATGCACTTTTGCACTTGTAGTAGTGTGGAAAAACCACTTTTCGCACTTGTGTTAGTGTTGAAAAACCACTTTTCGCACTTGTGTTAGTGTTGAAAAACCACTTTTTGCACTTGTGTTGGTGCAGGAAACCACTTTTGCACTTGTATTAGTGTGGAAAAAACCACTTTTTGCACTTGTGATAGTGTTGAAAAACCACTTTTCGCACTTGTGTTAGTGTTGAAAAACCACTTTTCGCACTTGTGTTGGTGCAGGAAACCACTTTTGCACTTGTATTAGTGTGGAAAAACCACTTTTCGCACTTGTGTTAGTGTTGAAAAAAACCCACTTTTCGCACTTGTGTTAGTGTTGAAAAACCACTTTTCGCACTTGTGTTGGTGCAGGAAACCACTTTTGCACTTGTATTAGTGTGGAAAAACCACTTTTCGCACTTGTGTTAGTGTTGAAAAACCACTTTTCGCACTTGTGTTGGTGCAGGAAACCACTTTTGCACTTGTATTAGTGTGGAAAAACCACTTTTCGCACTTGTGTTAGTGTTGAAAAACCACTTTTCGCACTTGTGTTAGTGTTGAAAAACCACTTTTCGCACTTGTGTTAGTGTTGAAAAACCACTTTTCGCACTTGTGTTGGTGCAGGAAACCACTTTTGCACTTGTATTAGTGTGGAAAAACCACTTTTCGCACTTGTGATAGTGTTGAAAAACCACTTTTCGCACTTGTGTTGGTGCAGGAAACCACTTTTGCACTTGTAGTAGTGTGGAAAAAACACTTTTTGCACTTGTGATAATGTTGAAAAACCACTTTTCGCACTTGTGTTAGTGTTGAAAAACCACTGTTCGCACTTGTGTTGGTGCAGGAAACCACTTTTGCACTTGTATTAGTGTGGAAAAACCACTTTTCGCACTTGTGTTAGTGTTGAAAAACCACTTTTCGCACTTGTGTTAGTGTTGAAAAACCACTTTTCGCACTTGTGTTGGTGCAGGAAACCACTTTTGCACTTGTATTAGTGTGGAAAAACCACTTTTCGCACTTGTGTTAGTGTTGAAAAACCACTTTTCACACTTGTGTTGGTGCAGGAAACCACTTTTGCACTTGTATTAGTGTGGAAAAAACACTTTTTGCCCTTGTGATAGTGTTGAAAAACCACTTTTCGCACTTGTGTTAGTGTTGAAAAACCACTTTTCACACTTGTGATAGTGTTGAAAAACCACTTTTCGCACTTGTGTTGGTGCAGGAAGCCACTTTTGCACTTGTATTAGTGTGGAAAAAACACTTTTTGCACTTGTGATAGCATTGAAAAACCACTTTTCGCACTTGTGTTAGTGTTGAAAAACCACCTTTCGCACTTGTGTTGGTGCAGGCAACCACTTTTGCACTTGTATTAGTGTGGAAAAAACACTTTTTGCACTTGTGTTAGTGTTG
>NW_027618700.1:0-64026 GCF_964187855.1 Myxine glutinosa
GCACTTGTGTTAGTGTTGAAAAACCACTTTTCGCACTTGTGTTAGTGTTGAAAAACCACTTTTCGCACTTGTGTTGGTGCAGGAAACCACTTTTGCACTTGTATTAGTGTGCAAAAACCACTTTTCGCACTTGTGTTAGTGTTGAAAAACCACTTTTCGCACTTGTGTTAGTGTTGAAAAACCACTTTTCGCACTTGTGTTGGTGCAGGAAACCACTTTTGCACTTGTATTAGTGTGGAAAAAACACTTTTTGCACTTGTGATAGTGTTGAAAAACCACTTTTCACACTTGTGTTAGTGTTGAAAAACCACTTTTCGTTCTTGTGTTGGTGCAGGAAACCACTTTTGCACTTGTATTAGTGTGGAAAAACTACTTTTAGCACTTGTGTTAGTGTTGAAAAACCACTTTTCGCACTTGTGTTAGTGTTGAAAAACCACTTTTCGCACTTGTGTTGGTGCAGTAAACCACTTTTGCACTTGTATTAGTGTGGAAAAAACACTTTTTGCACTTGTGTTAGTGTTGAAAAACCACTTTTCGCACTTCTGTTAGTGTTGAAAAAACACTTTTCGCACTTGTGTTAGTGTTGAAAAACCACTTTTCGCACTTGTATTGGTGCAGGAAACCACTTTTGCACTTGTATTAGTGTGGAAAAACCACTTTTCGCACTTGTGTTAGTGTTGAAAAACACTTTTCGCACTTGTGTTAGTGTTGAAAAACCACTTTTCGCACTTGTGTTAGTGTTGAAAAACCACTTTTCGCACTTGTGTTAGTGTTGAAAAACCACCTTTCGCACTTGTGTTGGTGCAGGAAACCACTTTTGCACTTGTATTAGTGTGGAAAAAACACTTTTTGCACTTGTGATAGTGTTGAAAAACAACTTTTCGCACTTGTGTTAGTGTTGAAAAACCACATTTCGCACTTGTGTTGGTGCAGGAAACCACTTTTGCACTTGTATTAGTGTGGAAAAACCACTTTTTGCACTTGTGTTAGTGTTGAAAAACCACTTTTCGCACCTGTGTTAGTGTTGAAAAACCACTTTTCGCACTTGTGTTGGTGCAGGAAACCACTTTTGCACTTGTATTAGTGTGGGAAAAACCACTTTTCGCACTTGTGTTAGTGTTGAAAAACCACTTTTCGCACTTGTGTTAGTGTTGAAAAACCACTTTTCGCACTTGTGTTGGTGCAGGAAACCACTTTTGCACTTGTATTAGTGTGCAAAAACCACTTTTCGCACTTGTGTTAGTGTTGAAAAACCACTTTTCGCACTTGTGTTAGTGTTGAAAAACCACTTTTCGCACTTGTGTTGGTGCAGGAAACCACTTTTGCACTTGTATTAGTGTGGAAAAAACACTTTTTGCACTTGTGATAGTGTTGAAAAACCACTTTTCACACTTGTGTTAGTGTTGAAAAACCACTTTTCGTACTTGTGTTGGTGCAGGGAACCACTTTTGCACTTGTATTAGTGTGGAAAAACTACTTTTAGCACTTGTGTTAGTGTTGAAAAACCACTTTACGCACTTGTGTTAGTGTTGAAAACCACTTTTCGCACTTGTGTTGGTGCAGTAAACCACTTTTGCACTTGTATTAGTGTGGAAAAAACACTTTTTGCACTTGTGTTAGTGTTGAAAAACCACTTTTCGCACTTCTGTTAGTGTTGAAAAAACACTTTTCGCACTTGTGTTGGTGCAGGAAACCACTTTTGCACTTGTATTAGTGTGGAAAAACCACTTTTCGCACTTGTGTTAGTGTTGAAAAACCACTTTTTGCACTTGTGTTAGTGTTGAAAAACCACTTTTCGCACTTGTGTTGGTGCAGGAAACCACTTTTGCACTTGTATTAGTGTGGAAAAAACACTTTTTGCACTTGTGTTAGTGTTGAAAAACCACTTTTCGCACTTCTGTTAGTGTTGAAAAACCACTTTTCGCACTTGTATTGGTGCAGGAAACCACTTTTGCACTTGTATTAGTGTGGAAAAACCACTTTTCGCACTTGTGTTAGTGTTGAAAAAACACTTTTCGCACTTGTGTTAGTGTTGAAAAACCACTTTTCGCACTTGTGTTAGTGTTGAAAAACCACTTTTCGCACTTGTGTTGGTGCAGGAAACCACTTTTGCACTTGTATTAGTGTGGGAAAAACCACTTTTCGCACTTGTGTTAGTGTTGAAAAACCACTTTTCGCACTTGTGTTAGTGTTGAAAAACCACTTTTCGCACTTGTGTTGGTGCAGGAAACCACTTTTGCACTTGTATTAGTGTGCAAAAACCACTTTTCGCACTTGTGTTAGTGTTGAAAAACCACTTTTCGCACTTGTGTTAGTGTTGAAAAACCACTTTTCGCACTTGTGTTGGTGCAGGAAACCACTTTTGCACTTGTATTAGTGTGGAAAAAACACTTTTTGCACTTGTGATAGTGTTGAAAAACCACTTTTCACACTTGTGTTAGTGTTGAAAAACCACTTTTCGTACTTGTGTTGGTGCAGGGAACCACTTTTGCACTTGTATTAGTGTGGAAAAACTACTTTTAGCACTTGTGTTAGTGTTGAAAAACCACTTTACGCACTTGTGTTAGTGTTGAAAACCACTTTTCGCACTTGTGTTGGTGCAGTAAACCACTTTTGCACTTGTATTAGTGTGGAAAAAACACTTTTTGCACTTGTGTTAGTGTTGAAAAACCACTTTTCGCACTTCTGTTAGTGTTGAAAAAACACTTTTCGCACTTGTGTTGGTGCAGGAAACCACTTTTGCACTTGTATTAGTGTGGAAAAACCACTTTTCGCACTTGTGTTAGTGTTGAAAAACCACTTTTTGCACTTGTGTTAGTGTTGAAAAACCACTTTTCGCACTTGTGTTGGTGCAGGAAACCACTTTTGCACTTGTATTAGTGTGGAAAAAACACTTTTTGCACTTGTGTTAGTGTTGAAAAACCACTTTTCGCACTTCTGTTAGTGTTGAAAAACCACTTTTCGCACTTGTATTGGTGCAGGAAACCACTTTTGCACTTGTATTAGTGTGGAAAAACCACTTTTCGCACTTGTGTTAGTGTTGAAAAAACACTTTTCGCACTTGTGTTAGTGTTGAAAAACCACTTTTCGCACTTGTGTTAGTGTTGAAAAACCACTTTTCGCACTTGTGTTGATGCAGGAAACCACTTTTGCACTTGTATTAGTGTGGAAAAAACACTTTTCGCACTTATGTTAGTGTTGAAAAACCACTTTTCGCACTTGTGTTAGTGTTGAAAAACCACTTTTCGCACTTGTGTTGGTGCAGGAAACCACTTTTGCACTTGTATTAGTGTGGAAAAAACACTTTTCGCACTTGTGATAGTGTTGAAAAACCACTTTTCGCACTTGTGTTAGTGTTGAAAAACCACTTTTCGCACTTGTGTTAGTGCAGGAAACCACTTTTGCACATGTATTAGTGTGGAAAAAACACTTTTTGCACTTTTGATAGTGTTGAAAAACCACTTTTCGCACTTGTGTTAGTGTTGAAAAACCACTTTTCGCACTTGTGTTGGTGCAGGAAACCACTTTTGCACTTGTATTATTGTGGAAAAACCACTTTTCGCACTTGTGTTAGTGTTGAAAAACCACTTTTCACACTTGTGTTAGTGTTGAAAAACCACTTTTCGCACTTGTGTTAGTGTTGAAAAACCACTTTTCGCACTTGTGTTAGTGTTGAAAAATCACTTTTCGCACTTCTGTTAGTGCAGGAAACCACTTTTGCACTTGTATTAGTGTGGAAAAAACACTTTTCGCACTTGTGTTAGTGTTGAAAAACCACTTTTCGCACTTGTGTTAGTGTTGAAAAACCACTTTTCGCACTTGTGTAAGTGTTGAAAAACCACTTTTCGCACTTGTGTTAGTGTTGAAAAACCACTTTTCGCACTTGTGTTAGTGTTGAAAAACCACTTTTCGCACTTGTGTTGGTGCAGGAAACCACTTTTGCACTTGTATTAGTGTGGAAAAAACACTTTTTGCACTTGTGATAGTGTTGAAAAACCACTTTTCGCACTTGTGTTAGTGTTGAAAAACCACTTTTCGCACTTGTGTTGGTGCAGGAAACCACTTTTGCACTTGTATTAGTGTGGAAAAACCACTTTTTGCACTTGTGTTAGTGTTGAAAAACCACTTTTCGCACTTGTGTTAGTGTTGAAAAACCACTTTTCGCACTTGTGTTGGTGCAGGAAACCACTTTTACACTTGTATTAGTGTGGAAAAACCACTTTTCGCACTTGTGTTAGTGTTGAAAAACCACTTTTCGCACTTGTGTTAGTGTTGAAAAACCACTTTTCGCACTTGTGGTAGTGTTGAAAAACCACTTTTCGCACTTGTGTTGGTGCAGGAAACCACTTTTGCACTTGTATTAGTGTGGAAAAAACACTTTTCGCACTTGTGTTAGTGTTGAAAAACCACTTTTCGCACTTGTGTTAGTGTTGAAAAACCACATTTCGCACTTGAGTTGGTGCAGGAAACCACTTTTGCACTTGAATTAGTGTGGAAAAAACACTTTTTGCACTTGTGATAGTGTTGAAAAACCACTTTTGGCACTTGTGTTAGTGTTGAAAAACCACTTTTCGCACTTGTGTTGGTGCAGGAAACCACTTTTGCACTTGTATTAGTGTGGAAAACCACTTTTCGCACTTGTGTTAGTGTTGAAAAACCACTTTTCGCACTTGTGTTAGTGTTGAAAAACCACTTTTCGCACTTGTGTTGGTGCAGGAAACCACTTTTGCACTTGTATTAGTGTGGAAAAAACACTTTTTGCACTTGTGATAGTGTTGAAAAACCACTTTTCGCACTTGTGTTAGTGTTGAAAAACCACTTTTAGCACTTGTGTTAGTGTTGAAAAACCACTTTTCGCACTTGTGTTAGTGTTGAAAAACCACTTTTCGCACTTGTGTTGGTGCAGGAAACCACTTTTGCACTTGTATTAGTGTGGAAAAAACACTTTTTGCACTTGTGATAGTGTTGAAAAACCACTTTTCGCACTTGTGTTAGTGTTGAAAAACCACTTTTCACACTTGTGTTGGTGCAGGAAACCACTTTTGCACTTGTATTAGTGTGGAAAAAACACTTTTTGCACTTGTGTTAGTGTTGAAAAACCACTTTTCGCACTTCTGTTAGTGTTGAAAAACCACTTTTCGCACTTGTATTGGTGCAGGAAACCACTTTTGCACTTGTATTAGTGTGGAAAAACCACTTTTCGCACTTGTGTTAGTGTTGAAAAAACACTTTTCGCACTTGTGTTAGTGTTGAAAAACCACTTTTCGCACTTGTGTTAGTGTTGAAAAACCACTTTTCGCACTTGTGTTGATGCAGGAAACCACTTTTGCACTTGTATTAGTGTGGAAAAAACACTTTTCGCACTTATGTTAGTGTTGAAAAACCACTTTTCGCACTTGTGTTAGTGTTGAAAAACCACTTTTCGCACTTGTGTTGGTGCAGGAAACCACTTTTGCACTTGTATTAGTGTGGAAAAAACACTTTTCGCACTTGTGATAGTGTTGAAAAACCACTTTTCGCACTTGTGTTAGTGTTGAAAAACCACTTTTCGCACTTGTGTTAGTGCAGGAAACCACTTTTGCACATGTATTAGTGTGGAAAAAACACTTTTTGCACTTTTGATAGTGTTGAAAAACCACTTTTCGCACTTGTGTTAGTGTTGAAAAACCACTTTTCGCACTTGTGTTGGTGCAGGAAACCACTTTTGCACTTGTATTATTGTGGAAAAACCACTTTTCGCACTTGTGTTAGTGTTGAAAAACCACTTTTCACACTTGTGTTAGTGTTGAAAAACCACTTTTCGCACTTGTGTTAGTGTTGAAAAACCATTTTTCGCACTTGTGTTAGTGTTGAAAAATCACTTTTCGCACTTCTGTTAGTGCAGGAAACCACTTTTGCACTTGTATTAGTGTGGAAAAAACACTTTTCGCACTTGTGTTAGTGTTGAAAAACCACTTTTCGCACTTGTGTTAGTGTTGAAAAACCACTTTTCGCACTTGTGTAAGTGTTGAAAAACCACTTTTCGCACTTGTGTTAGTGTTGAAAAACCACTTTTCGCACTTGTGTTAGTGTTGAAAAACCACTTTTCGCACTTGTGTTGGTGCAGGAAACCACTTTTGCACTTGTATTAGTGTGGAAAAAACACTTTTTGCACTTGTGATAGTGTTGAAAAACCACTTTTCGCACTTGTGTTAGTGTTGAAAAACCACTTTTCGCACTTGTGTTGGTGCAGGAAACCACTTTTGCACTTGTATTAGTGTGGAAAAACCACTTTTTGCACTTGTGTTAGTGTTGAAAAACCACTTTTCGCACTTGTGTTAGTGTTGAAAAACCACTTTTCGCACTTGTGTTGGTGCAGGAAACCACTTTTACACTTGTATTAGTGTGGAAAAACCACTTTTCGCACTTGTGTTAGTGTTGAAAAACCACTTTTCGCACTTGTGTTAGTGTTGAAAAACCACTTTTCGCACTTGTGGTAGTGTTGAAAAACCACTTTTCGCACTTGTGTTGGTGCAGGAAACCACTTTTGCACTTGTATTAGTGTGGAAAAAACACTTTTCGCACTTGTGTTAGTGTTGAAAAACCACTTTTCGCACTTGTGTTAGTGTTGAAAAACCACATTTCGCACTTGTGTTGGTGCAGGAAACCACTTTTGCACTTGAATTAGTGTGGAAAAAACACTTTTTGCACTTGTGATAGTGTTGAAAAACCACTTTTGGCACTTGTGTTAGTGTTGAAAAACCACTTTTCGCACTTGTGTTGGTGCAGGAAACCACTTTTGCACTTGTATTAGTGTGGAAAACCACTTTTCGCACTTGTGTTAGTGTTGAAAAACCACTTTTTGCACTTGTGTTAGTGTTGAAAAACCACTTTTCGCACTTGTGTTGGTGCAGGAAACCACTTTTGCACTTGTATTAGTGTGGAAAAAACACTTTTTGCACTTGTGATAGTGTTGAAAAACCACTTTTCGCACTTGTGTTAGTGTTGAAAAACCACTTTTAGCACTTGTGTTAGTGTTGAAAAACCACTTTTCACACTTGTGTTAGTGTTGAAAAACCACTTTTCGCACTTGTGTTGGTGCAGGAAACCACTTTTGCACTTGTATTAGTGTGGAAAAAACACTTTTTGCACTTGTGATAGTGTTGAAAAACCACTTTTCGCACTTGTGTTAGTGTTGAAAAACCACTTTTCACACTTGTGTTGGTGCAGGAAACCACTTTTGCACTTGTATTAGTGTGGAAAAAACACTTTTTGCACTTGTGTTAGTGTTGAAAAACCACTTTTCGCACTTCTGTTAGTGTTGAAAAACCACTTTTCGCACTTGTATTGGTGCAGGAAACCACTTTTGCACTTGTATTAGTGTGGAAAAACCACTTTTCGCACTTGTGTTAGTGTTGAAAAAACACTTTTCGCACTTGTGTTAGTGTTGAAAAACCACTTTTCGCACTTGTGTTAGTGTTGAAAAACCACTTTTCGCACTTGTGTTGATGCAGGAAACCACTTTTGCACTTGTATTAGTGTGGAAAAAACACTTTTCGCACTTGTGATAGTGTTGAAAAACCACTTTTCGCACTTGTGTTAGTGTTGAAAAACCACTTTTCGCACTTGTGTTGGTGCAGGAAACCACTTTTGCACTTGTATTAGTGTGGAAAAAACACTTTTCGCACTTGTGATAGTGTTGAAAAACCACTTTTCGCACTTGTGTTAGTGTTGAAAAACCACTTTTCGCACTTGTGTTAGTGCAGGAAACCACTTTTGCACATGTATTAGTGTGGAAAAAACACTTTTTGCACTTTTGATAGTGTTGAAAAACCACCTTTCGCACTTGTGTTAGTGTTGAAAAACCACTTTTCGCACTTGTGTTGGTGCAGGAAACCACTTTTGCACTTGTATTATTGTGGAAAAACCACTTTTCGCACTTGTGTTAGTGTTGAAAAACCACTTTTCACACTTGTGTTAGTGTTGAAAAACCACTTTTCGCACTTGTGTTAGTGTTGAAAAACCACTTTTCGCACTTGTGTTAGTGTTGAAAAATCACTTTTCGCACTTCTGTTAGTGCAGGAAACCACTTTTGCACTTGTATTAGTGTGGAAAAAACACTTTTCGCACTTGTGTTAGTGTTGAAAAACCACTTTTCGCACTTGTGTTAGTGTTGAAAAACCACTTTTCGCACTTGTGTAAGTGTTGAAAAACCACTTTTCGCACTTGTGTTAGTGTTGAAAAACCACTTTTCGCACTTGTGTTAGTGTTGAAAAACCACTTTTCGCACTTGTGTTGGTGCAGGAAACCACTTTTGCACTTGTATTAGTGTGGAAAAAACACTTTTTGCACTTGTGATAGTGTTGAAAAACCACTTTTCGCACTTGTGTTAGTGTTGAAAAACCACTTTTCGCACTTGTGTTGGTGCAGGAAACCACTTTTGCACTTGTATTAGTGTGGAAAAACCACTTTTTGCACTTGTGTTAGTGTTGAAAAACCACTTTTCGCACTTGTGTTAGTGTTGAAAAACCACTTTTCGCACTTGTGTTGGTGCAGGAAACCACTTTTACACTTGTATTAGTGTGGAAAAACCACTTTTCGCACTTGTGTTAGTGTTGAAAAACCACTTTTCGCACTTGTGTTAGTGTTGAAAAACCACTTTTCGCACTTGTGGTAGTGTTGAAAAACCACTTTTCGCACTTGTGTTGGTGCAGGAAACCACTTTTGCACTTGTATTAGTGTGGAAAAAACACTTTTCGCACTTGTGTTAGTGTTGAAAAACCACTTTTCGCACTTGTGTTAGTGTTGAAAAACCACATTTCGCACTTGTGTTGGTGCAGGAAACCACTTTTGCACTTGAATTAGTGTGGAAAAAACACTTTTTGCACTTGTGATAGTGTTGAAAAACCACTTTTGGCACTTGTGTTAGTGTTGAAAAACCACTTTTCGCACTTGTGTTGGTGCAGGAAACCACTTTTGCACTTGTATTAGTGTGGAAAACCACTTTTCGCACTTGTGTTAGTGTTGAAAAACCACTTTTCGCACTTGTGTTAGTGTTGAAAAACCACTTTTCGCACTTGTGTTGGTGCAGGAAACCACTTTTGCACTTGTATTAGTGTGGAAAAAACACTTTTTGCACTTGTGATAGTGTTGAAAAACCACTTTTCGCACTTGTGTTAGTGTTGAAAAACCACTTTTAGCACTTGTGTTAGTGTTGAAAAACCACTTTTCGCACTTGTGTTAGTGTTGAAAAACCACTTTTCGCACTTGTGTTGGTGCAGGAAACCACTTTTGCACTTGTATTAGTGTGGAAAAAACACTTTTTGCACTTGTGATAGTGTTGAAAAACCACTTTTCGCACTTGTGTTAGTGTTGAAAAACCACTTTTCACACTTGTGTTGGTGCAGGAAACCACTTTTGCACTTGTATTAGTGTGGAAAAAACACTTTTTGCACTTGTGATAGTGTTGAAAAACCACTTTTTGCGCTTGTGTTAGTGTTGAAAAACCACTTTTCACACTTGTGTTAGTGTTGAAAAACCACTTTTGCACTTGTATTAGTGTTGAAAAACCACCTTTCGCACTTGTGTTGGTGCAGGAAACCACTTTTGCACTTGTATTAGTGTGGAAAAACCACTTTTCGCACTTGTGTTAGTGTTGAAAAACCACTTTTCGCACTTGTGTTAGTGTTGAAAAACCACTTTTCGCACTTGTGTTAGTGTTGAAAAACCACTTTTCGCACTTGTGTTGGTGCAGGAAACCACTTTTGCACTTGTATTAGTGTGGAAAAAACACTTTTCGCACTTGTGTTAGTGTTGAAAAACCACTTTTCGCACTTGTGTTAGTGTTGAAAAACCACTTTTCGCACCTGTGTTAGTGCAGGAAACCACTTTTGCACTTGTATTATTGTGGAAAAACCACTTTTCGCACTTGTGTTAGTGTTGAAAAACCACTTTTCACACTTGTGTTAGTGTTGAAAAACCACTTTTCGCACTTGTGTTAGTGTTGAAAAACCACTTTTCGCACTTGTGTTAGTGTTGAAAAATCACTTTTCGCACTTCTGTTAGTGCAGGAAACCACTTTTGCACTTGTATTAGTGTGGAAAAAACACTTTTCGCACTTGTGTTAGTGTTGAAAAACCACTTTTCGCACTTGTGTTAGTGTTGAAAAACCACTTTTCGCACTTGTGTAAGTGTTGAAAAACCACTTTTCGCACTTGTGTTAGTGTTGAAAAACCACTTTTCGCACTTGTGTTAGTGTTGAAAAACCACTTTTCGCACTTGTGTTGGTGCAGGAAACCACTTTTGCACTTGTATTAGTGTGGAAAAAACACTTTTTGCACTTGTGATAGTGTTGAAAAACCACTTTTCGCACTTGTGTTAGTGTTGAAAAACCACTTTTCGCACTTGTGTTGGTGCAGGAAACCACTTTTGCACTTGTATTAGTGTGGAAAAACCACTTTTTGCACTTGTGTTGGTGCAGGAAACCACTTTTGCACTTGTATTAGTGTGGAAAAACCACTTTTCGCACTTGTGTTAGTGTTGAAAAACCACTTTTCGCACTTGTGTTAGTGTTGAAAAACCACTTTTCGCACTTGTGGTAGTGTTGAAAAACCACTTTTCGCACTTGTGTTGGTGCAGGAAACCACTTTTGCACTTGTATTAGTGTGGAAAAAACACTTTTCGCACTTGTGTTAGTGTTGAAAAACCACTTTTCGCACTTGTGTTAGTGTTGAAAAACCACATTTCGCACTTGTGTTGGTGCAGGAAACCACTTTTGCACTTGAATTAGTGTGGAAAAAACACTTTTTGCACTTGTGATAGTGTTGAAAAACCACTTTTGGCACTTGTGTTAGTGTTGAAAAACCACTTTTCGCACTTGTGTTGGTGCAGGAAACCACTTTTGCACTTGTATTAGTGTGGAAAACCACTTTTCGCACTTGTGTTAGTGTTGAAAAACCACTTTTCGCACTTGTGTTAGTGTTGAAAAACCACTTTTCGCACTTGTGTTGGTGCAGGAAACCACTTTTGCACTTGTATTAGTGTGGAAAAAACACTTTTTGCACTTGTGATAGTGTTGAAAAACCACTTTTCGCACTTGTGTTAGTGTTGAAAAACCACTTTTAGCACTTGTGTTAGTGTTGAAAAACCACTTTTCGCACTTGTGTTAGTGTTGAAAAACCACTTTTCGCACTTGTGTTGGTG
Organism: Myxine glutinosa; assembly: GCF_964187855.1. Taxonomy (NCBI): domain Eukaryota; kingdom Metazoa; phylum Chordata; class Myxini; order Myxiniformes; family Myxinidae; genus Myxine; species Myxine glutinosa. The sequence goes on from NW_027618700.1 coordinate 11,182, forward strand.
CAGGAAACCACTTTTGCACTTGTATTAGTGTGGAAAAAACACTTTTTGCACTTGTGATAGTGTTGAAAAACCACTTTTCGCACTTGTGTTAGTGTTGAAAAACCACTTTTCACACTTGTGTTGGTGCAGGAAACCACTTTTGCACTTGTATTAGTGTGGAAAAAACACTTTTTGCACTTGTGATAGTGTTGAAAAACCACTTTTTGCACTTGTGTTAGTGTTGAAAAACCACTTTTCACACTTGTGTTAGTGTTGAAAAACCACTTTTGCACTTGTATTAGTGTTGAAAAACCACCTTTCGCACTTGTGTTGGTGCAGGAAACCACTTTTGCACTTGTATTAGTGTGGAAAAACCACTTTTCGCACTTGTGTTAGTGTTGAAAAACCACTTTTCGCACTTGTGTTAGTGTTGAAAAACCACTTTTCGCACTTGTGTTAGTGTTGAAAAACCACTTTTCGCACTTGTGTTGGTGCAGGAAACCACTTTTGCACTTGTATTAGTGTGGAAAAAACACTTTTCGCACTTGTGTTAGTGTTGAAAAACCACTTTTCGCACTTGTGTTAGTGTTGAAAAACCACTTTTCGCACTTGTGTTAGTGTTGAAAAACCACTTTTCGCACTTGTGTTGGTGCAGGAAACCACTTTTGCACTTGTATTAGTGTGGAAAAAACACTTTTTGCACTTGTGATAGTGTTGAAAAACCACTTTTCGTACTTGTGTTAGTGTTGAAAAACCACTTTTCGCACTTGTGTTGGTGCAGGAAACCACTTTTGCACTTGTATTAGTGTGGGAAAACCACTTTTCGCACTTGTGTTAGTGTTGAAAAACCACTTTTCGCACTTGTGTTACTGTTGAAAAACCACTTTTCGCACTTGTGTTGGTGCAGGAAACCACTTTTGCACTTGTATTAGTGTGGAAAACACACTTTTTGCACTTGTGATAGTGTTGAAAAACCACTTTTCGCACTTGTGTTAGTGTTGAAAAACCACTTTTCGCACTTGTGTTAGGGTTGAAAAACCACTTTTCGCACTTGTGTTGGTGCAGGAAACCACTTTTGCACTTGTATTAATGTGGAAAAAACACTTTTCGCACTTGTGTTAGTGTTGAAAAACCACTTTTCGCACTTGTGTTAGTGTTGAAAAACCACTTTTCGCACTTGTGTTAGTGTTGAAAAACCACTTTTCGCACTTGTGTTAGTGTTGAAAAACCACTTTTCGCACTGTGTTGGTGCAGGAAACCACTTTTGCACTTGTATTAGTGTGGAAAAAACACTTTTCGCACTTGTGTTAGTGTTGAAAAACCACTTTTCGCACTTGTGTTAGTGTTGAAAAACCACTTTTCACACTTGTGTTAGTGTTGAAAAACCACTTTTCGCACTTGTGTTAGTGTTGAAAAACCACCTTTCGCACTTGTGTTGGTGCAGGAAACCACTTTTGCACTTGTATTAGTGTGGAAAAAACACTTTTTGCACTTGTGATAGTGTTGAAAAACCACTTTTCGCACTTGTGTTAGTGTTGAAAAACCACATTTCGCACTTGTGTTGGTGCAGGAAACCACTTTTGCACTTGTATTAGTGTGGAAAAACCACTTTTTGCACTTGCGTTAGTGTTGAAAAACCACTTTTCGCACCTGTGTTAGTGTTGAAAAACCACTTTTCGCACTTGTGTTGGTGCAGGAAACCACTTTTCGCACTTGTGTTAGTGTTGAAAAACCACTTTTCGCACTTGTGTTAGTGTTGAAAAACCACTTTTCGCACTTGTGATAGTGTTGAAAAACCACCTTTCGCACTTGTGTTGGTGCAGGAAACCACTTTTGCACTTGTATTAGTGTGGAAAAAACACTTTTTGCACTTGTGATAGTGTTGAAAAACAACTTTTCGCACTTGTGTTAGTGTTGAAAAACCACATTTCGCACTTGTGTTGGTGCAGGAAACCACTTTTGCACTTGTATTAGTGTGGAAAAACCACTTTTTGCACTTGTGTTAGTGTTGAAAAACCACTTTTCGCACCTGTGTTAGTGTTGAAAAACCACTTTTCGCACTTGTGTTGGTGCAGGAAACCACTTTTGCACTTGTATTAGTGTGGGAAAAACCACTTTTCGCACTTGTGTTAGTGTTGAAAAACCACTTTTCGCACTTGTGTTAGTGTTGAAAAACCACGTTTCGCACTTGTGTTGGTGCAGGAAACCACTTTTGCACTTGTATTAGTGTGCAAAAACCACTTTTCGCACTTGTGTTAGTGTTGAAAAACCACTTTTCGCACTTGTGTTAGTGTTGAAAAACCACTTTTCGCACTTGTGTTGGTGCAGGAAACCACTTTTGCACTTGTATTAGTGTGGAAAAAACACTTTTTGCACTTGTGATAGTGTTGAAAAACCACTTTTCACACTTGTGTTAGTGTTGAAAAACCACTTTTCGTACTTGTGTTGGTGCAGGAAACCACTTTTGCACTTGTATTAGTGTGGAAAAACTACTTTTAGCACTTGTGTTAGTGTTGAAAAACCACTTTACGCACTTGTGTTAGTGTTGAAAACCACTTTTCGCACTTGTGTTGGTGCAGTAAACCACTTTTGCACTTGTATTAGTGTGGAAAAAACACTTTTTGCACTTGTGTTAGTGTTGAAAAACCACTTTTCGCACTTCTGTTAGTGTTGAAAAAACACTTTTCGCACTTGTGTTGGTGCAGGAAACCACTTTTGCACTTGTATTAGTGTGGAAAAACCACTTTTCGCACTTGTGTTAGTGTTGAAAAACCACTTTTTGCACTTGTGTTAGTGTTGAAAAACCACTTTTCGCACTTGTGTTGGTGCAGGAAACCACTTTTGCACTTGTATTAGTGTGGAAAAAACACTTTTTGCACTTGTGTTAGTGTTGAAAAACCACTTTTCGCACTTCTGTTAGTGTTGAAAAACCACTTTTCGCACTTGTATTGGTGCAGGAAACCACTTTTGCACTTGTATTAGTGTGGAAAAACCACTTTTCGCACTTGTGTTAGTGTTGAAAAAACACTTTTCGCACTTGTGTTAGTGTTGAAAAACCACTTTTCGCACTTGTGTTAGTGTTGAAAAACCACTTTTCGCACTTGTGTTGATGCAGGAAACCACTTTTGCACTTGAATTAGTGTGGAAAAAACACTTTTCGCACTTATGTTAGTGTTGAAAAACCACTTTTCGCACTTGTGTTAGTGTTGAAAAACCACTTTTCGCACTTGTGTTGGTGCAGGAAACCACTTTTGCACTTGTATTAGTGTGGAAAAAACACTTTTCGCACTTGTGATAGTGTTGAAAAACCACTTTTCGCACTTGTGTTAGTGTTGAAAAACCACTTTTCGCACTTGTGTTAGTGCAGGAAACCACTTTTGCACATGTATTAGTGTGGAAAAAACACTTTTTGCACTTTTGATAGTGTTGAAAAACCACTTTTCGCACTTGTGTTAGTGTTGAAAAACCACTTTTCGCACTTGTGTTGGTGCAGGAAACCACTTTTGCACTTGTATTATTGTGGAAAAACCACTTTTCGCACTTGTGTTAGTGTTGAAAAACCACTTTTCACACTTGTGTTAGTGTTGAAAAACCACTTTTCGCACTTGTGTTAGTGTTGAAAAACCACTTTTCGCACTTGTGTTAGTGTTGAAAAATCACTTTTCGCACTTCTGTTAGTGCAGGAAACCACTTTTGCACTTGTATTAGTGTGGAAAAAACACTTTTCGCACTTGTGTTAGTGTTGAAAAACCACTTTTCGCACTTGTGTTAGTGTTGAAAAACCACTTTTCGCACTTGTGTAAGTGTTGAAAAACCACTTTTCGCACTTGTGTTAGTGTTGAAAAACCACTTTTCGCACTTGTGTTAGTGTTGAAAAACCACTTTTCGCACTTGTGTTGGTGCAGGAAACCACTTTTGCACTTGTATTAGTGTGGAAAAAACACTTTTTGCACTTGTGATAGTGTTGAAAAACCACTTTTCGCACTTGTGTTAGTGTTGAAAAACCACTTTTCGCACTTGTGTTGGTGCAGGAAACCACTTTTGCACTTGTATTAGTGTGGAAAAACCACTTTTTGCACTTGTGTTAGTGTTGAAAAACCACTTTTCGCACTTGTGTTAGTGTTGAAAAACCACTTTTCGCACTTGTGTTGGTGCAGGAAACCACTTTTGCACTTGTATTAGTGTGGAAAAACCACTTTTCGCACTTGTGTTAGTGTTGAAAAACCACTTTTCGCACTTGTGTTAGTGTTGAAAAACCACTTTTCGCACTTGTGGTAGTGTTGAAAAACCACTTTTCGCACTTGTGTTGGTGCAGGAAACCACTTTTGCACTTGTATTAGTGTGGAAAAAACACTTTTCGCACTTGTGTTAGTGTTGAAAAACCACTTTTCGCACTTGTGTTAGTGTTGAAAAACCACATTTCGCACTTGTGTTGGTGCAGGAAACCACTTTTGCACTTGAATTAGTGTGGAAAAAACACTTTTTGCCCTTGTGATAGTGTTGAAAAACCACTTTTGGCACTTGTGTTAGTGTTGAAAAACCACTTTTCGCACTTGTGTTGGTGCAGGAAACCACTTTTGCACTTGTATTAGTGTGGAAAACCACTTTTCGCACTTGTGTTAGTGTTGAAAAACCACTTTTCGCACTTGTGTTAGTGTTGAAAAACCACTTTTCGCACTTGTGTTGGTGCAGGAAACCACTTTTGCACTTGTATTAGTGTGGAAAAAACACTTTTTGCACTTGTGATAGTGTTGAAAAACCACTTTTCGCACTTGTTTTAGTGTTGAAAAACCACTTTTAGCACTTGTGTTAGTGTTGAAAAACCACTTTTCGCACTTGTGTTAGTGTTGAAAAACCACTTTTCGCACTTGTGTTGGTGCAGGAAACCACTTTTGCACTTGTATTAGTGTGGAAAAAACACTTTTTGCACTTGTGATAGTGTTGAAAAACCACTTTTCGCACTTGTGTTAGTGTTGAAAAACCACTTTTCACACTTGTGTTGGTGCAGGAAACCACTTTTGCACTTGTATTAGTGTGGAAAAAACACTTTTTGCACTTGTGATAGTGTTGAAAAACCACTTTTTGCACTGGTGTTAGTGTTGAAAAACCACTTTTCACACTTGTGTTAGTGTTGAAAAACCACTTTTGCACTTGTATTAGTGTTGAAAAACCACTTTTCGCACTTGTGTTGGTGCAGGAAACCACTTTTGCACTTGTATTAGTGTGGAAAAACCACTTTTCGCACTTGTGTTAGTGTTGAAAAACCACTTTTCGCACTTGTGTTAGTGTTGAAAAACCACTTTTCGCACTTGTGTTAGTGTTGAAAAACCACTTTTCGCACTTGTGTTGGTGCAGGAAACCACTTTTGCACTTGTATTAGTGTGGAAAAAACACTTTTCGCACTTGTGTTAGTGTTGAAAAACCACTTTTCGCACTTGTGTTAGTGTTGAAAAACCACTTTTCGCACTTGTGTTAGTGTTGAAAAACCACTTTTCGCACTTGTGTTGGTGCAGGAAACCACTTTTGCACTTGTATTAGTGTGGAAAAAACACTTTTTGCACTTGTGATAGTGTTGAAAAACCACTTTTCGCACTTGTGTTACTGTTGAAAAACCACTTTTCGCACTTGTGTTGGTGCAGGAAACCACTTTTGCACTTGTATTAGTGTGGAAAAAACACTTTTTGCACTTGTGATAGTGTTGAAAAACCACTTTTCGCACTTGTGTTAGTGTTGAAAAACCACTTTTCGCACTTGTGTTAGGGTTGAAAAACCACTTTTCGCACTTGTGTTGGTGCAGGAAACCACTTTTGCACTTGTATTAGTGTGGAAAAACCTCTTTTCGCACTTGTGTTCGTGTTGAAAAACCACTTTTTGCACTTGTGATAGTGTTGAAAAACCACTTTTTGCACTTGTGTTAGTGTTGAAAAACCACTTTTCACACTTGTGTTAGTGTTGAAAAACCACTTTTCGCACTTGTGTTAGGGTTGAAAAACCACTTTTCGCACTTGTGTTGGTGCAGGAAACCACTTTTGCACTTGTATTAGTGTGGAAAAACCTCTTTTCGCACTTGTGTTAGTGTTGAAAAACCACTTTTCGCACTTGTGTTAGTGTTGAAAAACCACTTTTCGCACTTGTGTTGGTGCAGGAAACCACTTTTGCACATGTTTTAGTGTGCAAAACCACTTTTCGCACTTGTGTTAGTGTTGAAAAACCACTTTTCGCACTTGTGTTAGTGTTGAAAAACCACTTTTCGCACTTGTGTTAGTGTTGAAAAACCACTTTTCGCACTTGTGTTGGTGCAGGAAACCACTTTTGCACTTGTATTAGTGTGGAAAAAACACTTTTCGCACTTGTGTTAGTGTTGAAAATCCACTTTTTGCACTTGTGTTAGTGTTGAAAAACAACTTTTCGCACTTGTGTTGGTGCAAGAAACCACTTTTGCAATTGTATTAGTGTGGAAAAAACACTTTTTGCACTTGTGATAGTGTTGAAAAACCACTTTTGGCACTTGTGTTAGTGTTGAAAAACCACTTTTTGCACTTGTGTTGGTGCAGGAAACCACTTTTGCACTTGTATTAGTGTGGAAAAACCACTTTTCGCACTTGTGTTAGTGTTGAAAAACCACTTTTCGCACTCGTGTTAGTGTTGAAAAACCACTTTTCGCACTTGTGTTGGTGCAGGAAACCACTTTTGCACTTGTATTAGTGTGGAAAAAACACTTTTTGCACTTGTGATAGTGTTGAAAAACCACTTTTCGCACTTGTGTTAGTGTTGAAAAACCACTTTTCGCACTTGTGTTGGTGCAGGAAACCACTTTTGCACTTGTATTAGTGTGGAAAAAACACTTTTTGCACTTGTGATAGTGTTGAAAAACGACTTTTCGCACTTCTGTTAGTGTTGAAAAACCACTTTTCACACTTGTGTTGGTGCAGGAAACCACTTTTGCACTTGTATTAGTGTGGAAAAAACACTTTTTGGCATTTGTGATAGTGTTGAGAAACCACTTTTCGCACTTGTGTTAGTGTTGAAAAACCACTTTTCGCACTTGTGTTAGTGTTGAAAAACCACTTTTCGTACTTGTGTTGGTGCAGGAAACCACTTTTGCACTTGTATTAGTGTGGAAAAAACACTTTTTGCACTTGTGATAGTGTTGAAAAACCACTTTTCACACTTGTGTTAGTGTTGAAAAACCACTTTTCGCACTTGTGTTGGTGCAGGAAACCACTTTTGCACTTGTATTAGTGTGGAAAAACCACTTTTCGCACTTCTGTTAGTGTTCAAAAACCACTTTTCGCACTTGTGTTAGTGTTGAAAAACCACTTTTCGCACTTGTGTTGGTGCAGGAAACCACTTTTGCACTTGTATTAGTGTGGAAAAAACACTTTTTGCACTTGTGATAGTGTTGAAAAACCACTTTTCGCACTTGTGTTAGTGTTGAAAAACCACTTTTCGCACTTGTGTTGGTGCAGGAAACCACTTTTGCACTTGTATTAGTGTGGAAAAACCACTTTTCGCACTTGTGTTAGTGTTGAAAAACCACTTTTCGCACTTGTGTTAGTGTTGAAAAACCACTTTTCGCACTTGTGTTGGTGCAGGAAACCACTTTTGCACTTGTATTAGTGTGGAAAAAACACTTTTTGCACTTGTGATAGTGTTGAAAAACCACTTTTCGCACTTGTGTTAGTGTTGAAAAACCACTTTTCGCACTTGTGTTAGTGTTGAAAAACGACTTTTCGCACTTGTATTAGTGTGGAAAAACCACTTTTCGCACTTGTGTTAGTGTTGAAAAACGACTTTTCGCACTTGTGTTAGTGTTGAAAAACCACTTTTCGCACTTGTGTTGGTGCAGGAAACCACTTTTGCACTTGTATTAGTGTGGAAAAACCACTTTTCGCACTTGTGTTAGTGTTGAAAAACCACTTTTCGCACTTCTGTTAGTGTTGAAAAACCACTTTTCGCACTTGTGTTGGTGCAGGAAACCACTTTTGCACTTGTATTAGTGTGGATAAAACACTTTTTGCACTTGTGATAGTGTTGAAAAACCACTTTTCGCACTTGTGTTAGTGTTGAAAAACCACTTTTCGCACTTGTGTTGGTGCAGGAAACCACTTTTGCACTTGTATTAGTGTGGAAAAACCACTTTTCGCACTTGTGTTAGTGTTGAAAAACCAATTTTCGCACTTGTGTTCGTGTTGAAAAACCACTTTTCGCACTTGTGTTGGTGCAGGAAACCACTTTTGCACTTGTATTAGTGTGGAAAAAACACTTTTTGCACTTGTGATAGTGTTGAAAAACCACTTTTCGCACTTGTGTTAGTGTTGAAAAACTACTTTTCGCACTTGTGTTGGTGCAGGAAACCACTTTTGCACTTGTATTAGTGTGGAAAAAACTACTTTTCGGACTTGTGTTAGTGTTGAAAAACCACTTTTCGCACTTGTGTTAGTGTTGAAAAACTACTTTTCGCACTTGTGTTGGTGCAGTAAACCACTTTTGCACTTGTATTAGTGTGGAAAAAACACTTTTTGCACTTGTGATAGTGTTGAAAAACCACTTTTCGCACTTGTGTTAGTGTTGAAAAACCACTTTCGCACTTGTGTTGGTGCAGGAAACCACTTTTGCACTTGTATTAGTGTGGAAAAACCACTTTTCGCACTTGTGTTAGTGTTGAAAAACCACTTTTCGCACTTGTGTTAGTGTTGAAAAACCACTTTTCGCACTCGTGTTGGTGCAGGAAACCACTTTTGCACTTGTATTAGTGTGGAAAAAACACTTTTTGCACTTGTGATGTGTTGAAAAACCACTTTTCGCACTTGTGTTGGTGCAGGAAATCACTTTTGCACTTGTATTAGTGTGGAAAAACCACTTTTGCACTTGTATTAGTGTTGAAAAAACACTTTTTGCACTTGTGATAGTGTTGAAAAACCACTTTTTGCACTGGTGTTAGTGTTGAAAAACCACTTTTCACACTTGTGTTAGTGTTGAAAAACCACTTTTGCACTTGTATTAGTGTTGAAAAACCACTTTTCGCACTTGTGTTGGTGCAGGAAACCACTTTTGCACTTGTATTAGTGTGGAAAAACCACTTTTCGCACTTGTGTTAGTGTTGAAAAACCACTTTTCGCACTTGTGTTGGTGTTGAAAAACCACTTTTCGCACTTGTGTTAGTGTTGAAAAACCACTTTTTGCACTTGTGTTGGTGCAGGAAACCAGTTTTGCACTTGTATTAGTGTGGAAAAAACACTTTTCGCACTTGTGTTAGTGTTGAAAAACCACTTTTCGCACTTGTGTTAGTGTTGAAAAACCACTTTTCGCACTTGTGTTAGTGTTGAAAAACCACTTTTCGCACTTGTGTTGGTGCAGGAAACCACTTTTGCACTTGTATTAGTGTGGAAAAAACACTTTTTGCACTTGTGATAGTGTTGAAAAACCACTTTTCGTACTTGTGTTAGTGTTGAAAAACCACTTTTCGCACTTGTGTTGGTGCAGGAAACCACTTTTGCACTTGTATTAGTGTGGGAAAACCACTTTTCGCACTTGTGTTAGTGTTGAAAAACCACTTTTCGCACTTGTGTTACTGTTGAAAAACCACTTTTCGCACTTGTGTTGGTGCAGGAAACCACTTTTGCACTTGTATTAGTGTGGAAAAAACACTTTTTGCACTTGTGATAGTGTTGAAAAACCACTTTTCGCACTTGTGTTAGTGTTGAAAAACCACTTTTCGCACTTGTGTTAGGGTTGAAAAACCACTTTTCGCACTTGTGTTGGTGCAGGAAACCACTTTTGCACTTGTATTAGTGTGGAAAAACCTCTTTTCGCACTTGTGTTCGTGTTGAAAAACCACTTTTTGCACTTGTGATAGTGTTGAAAAACCACTTTTTGCACTTGTGTTAGTGTTGAAAAACCACTTTTCACACTTGTGTTAGTGTTGAAAAACCACTTTTCGCACTTGTGTTAGGGTTGAAAAACCACTTTTCGCACTTGTGTTGGTGCAGGAAACCACTTTTGCACTTGTATTAGTGTGGAAAAACCTCTTTTCGCACTTGTGTTAGTGTTGAAAAACCACTTTTCGCACTTGTGTTAGTGTTGAAAAACCACTTTTCGCACTTGTGTTGGTGCAGGAAACCACTTTTGCACATGTTTTAGTGTGGAAAACCACTTTTCGCACTTGTGTTAGTGTTGAAAAACCACTTTTCGCACTTGTGTTAGTGTTGAAAAACCACTTTTCGCACTTGTGTTAGTGTTGAAAAACCACTTTTCGCACTTGTGTTGGTGCAGGAAACCACTTTTGCACTTGTATTAGTGTGGAAAAAACACTTTTCGCACTTGTGTTAGTGTTGAAAATCCACTTTTTGCACTTGTGTTAGTGTTGAAAAACAACTTTTCGCACTTGTGTTGGTGCAAGAAACCACTTTTGCAATTGTATTAGTGTGGAAAAAACACTTCTTGCACTTGTGATAGTGTTGAAAAACCACTTTTGGCACTTGTGTTAGTGTTGAAAAACCACTTTTCGTACTTGTGTTGGTGCAGGAAACCACTTTTGCACTTGTATTAGTGTGGAAAAAACACTTTTTGCACTTGTGATAGTGTTGAAAAACCACTTTTCACACTTGTGTTAGTGTTGAAAAACCACTTTTCGCACTTGTGTTGGTGCAGGAAACCACTTTTGCACTTGTATTAGTGTGGAAAAAACACTTTTTGCACTTGTGATAGTGTTGAAAAACCACTTTTCGCACTTGTGTTAGTGTTGAAAAACCACTTTTCGCACTTGTGTTGGTGCAGGAAACCACTTTTGCACTTGTATTAGTGTGGAAAAACCACTTTTCGCACTTCTGTTAGTGTTGAAAAACCACTTTTCGCACTTGTGTTAGTGTTGAAAAACCACTTTTCGCACTTGTGTTGGTGCAGGAAACCACTTTTGCACTTGTATTAGTGTGGAAAAAACACTTTTTGCACTTGTGATAGTGTTGAAAAACCACTTTTCGCACTTGTGTTAGTGTTGAAAAACCACTTTTCGCACTTGTGTTGGTGCAGGAAACCACTTTTGCACTTGTATTAGTGTGGAAAAACCACTTTTCGCACTTGTGTTAGTGTTGAAAAACCACTTTTCGCACTTGTGTTAGTGTTGAAAAACCACTTTTCGCACTTGTGTTGGTGCAGGAAACCACTTTTGCACTTGTATTAGTGTGGAAAAAACACTTTTTGCACTTGTGATAGTGTTGAAAAACCACTTTTCGCACTTGTGTTAGTGTTGAAAAACCACTTTTCGCACTTGTGTTAGTGTTGAAAAACGACTTTTCGCACTTGTATTAGTGTGGAAAAACCACTTTTCGCACTTGTGTTAGTGTTGAAAAACGACTTTTCGCACTTGTGTTAGTGTTGAAAAACCACTTTTCGCACTTGTGTTGGTGCAGGAAACCACTTTTGCACTTGTATTAGTGTGGAAAAACCACTTTTCGCACTTGTGTTAGTGTTGAAAAACCACTTTTCGCACTTCTGTTAGTGTTGAAAAACCACTTTTCGCACTTGTGTTGGTGCAGGAAACCACTTTTGCACTTGTATTAGTGTGGATAAAACACTTTTTGCACTTGTGATAGTGTTGAAAAACCACTTTTCGCACTTGTGTTAGTGTTGAAAAACCACTTTTCGCACTTGTGTTGGTGCAGGAAACCACTTTTGCACTTGTATTAGTGTGGAAAAACCACTTTTCGCACTTGTGTTAGTGTTGAAAAACCAATTTTCGCACTTGTGTTCGTGTTGAAAAACCACTTTTCGCACTTGTGTTGGTGCAGGAAACCACTTTTGCACTTGTATTAGTGTGGAAAAAACACTTTTTGCACTTGTGATAGTGTTGAAAAACCACTTTTCGCACTTGTGTTAGTGTTGAAAAACTACTTTTCGCACTTGTGTTGGTGCAGGAAACCACTTTTGCACTTGTATTAGTGTGGAAAAAACTACTTTTCGGACTTGTGTTAGTGTTGAAAAACCACTTTTCGCACTTGTGTTAGTGTTGAAAAACTACTTTTCGCACTTGTGTTGGTGCAGTAAACCACTTTTGCACTTGTATTAGTGTGGAAAAAACACTTTTTGCACTTGTGATAGTGTTGAAAAACCACTTTTCGCACTTGTGTTAGTGTTGAAAAACCACTTTCGCACTTGTGTTGGTGCAGGAAACCACTTTTGCACTTGTATTAGTGTGGAAAAACCACTTTTCGCACTTGTGTTAGTGTTGAAAAACCACTTTTCGCACTTGTGTTAGTGTTGAAAAACCACTTTTCGCACTCGTGTTGGTGCAGGAAACCACTTTTGCACTTGTATTAGTGTGGAAAAAACACTTTTTGCACTTGTGATGTGTTGAAAAACCACTTTTCGCACTTGTGTTGGTGCAGGAAATCACTTTTGCACTTGTATTAGTGTGGAAAAACCACTTTTGCACTTGTATTAGTGTTGAAAAAACACTTTTTGCACTTGTGATAGTGTTGAAAAACCACTTTTTGCACTGGTGTTAGTGTTGAAAAACCACTTTTCACACTTGTGTTAGTGTTGAAAAACCACTTTTGCACTTGTATTAGTGTTGAAAAACCACTTTTCGCACTTGTGTTGGTGCAGGAAACCACTTTTGCACTTGTATTAGTGTGGAAAAACCACTTTTCGCACTTGTGTTAGTGTTGAAAAACCACTTTTCGCACTTGTGTTGGTGTTGAAAAACCACTTTTCGCACTTGTGTTAGTGTTGAAAAACCACTTTTTGCACTTGTGTTGGTGCAGGAAACCAGTTTTGCACTTGTATTAGTGTGGAAAAAACACTTTTCGCACTTGTGTTAGTGTTGAAAAACCACTTTTCGCACTTGTGTTAGTGTTGAAAAACCACTTTTCGCACTTGTGTTAGTGTTGAAAAACCACTTTTCGCACTTGTGTTGGTGCAGGAAACCACTTTTGCACTTGTATTAGTGTGGAAAAAACACTTTTTGCACTTGTGATAGTGTTGAAAAACCACTTTTCGTACTTGTGTTAGTGTTGAAAAACCACTTTTCGCACTTGTGTTGGTGCAGGAAACCACTTTTGCACTTGTATTAGTGTGGGAAAACCACTTTTCGCACTTGTGTTAGTGTTGAAAAACCACTTTTCGCACTTGTGTTACTGTTGAAAAACCACTTTTCGCACTTGTGTTGGTGCAGGAAACCACTTTTGCACTTGTATTAGTGTGGAAAAAACACTTTTTGCACTTGTGATAGTGTTGAAAAACCACTTTTCGCACTTGTGTTAGTGTTGAAAAACCACTTTTCGCACTTGTGTTAGGGTTGAAAAACCACTTTTCGCACTTGTGTTGGTGCAGGAAACCACTTTTGCACTTGTATTAGTGTGGAAAAACCTCTTTTCGCACTTGTGTTCGTGTTGAAAAACCACTTTTTGCACTTGTGATAGTGTTGAAAAACCACTTTTTGCACTTGTGTTAGTGTTGAAAAACCACTTTTCACACTTGTGTTAGTGTTGAAAAACCACTTTTCGCACTTGTGTTAGGGTTGAAAAACCACTTTTCGCACTTGTGTTGGTGCAGGAAACCACTTTTGCACTTGTATTAGTGTGGAAAAACCTCTTTTCGCACTTGTGTTAGTGTTGAAAAACCACTTTTCGCACTTGTGTTAGTGTTGAAAAACCACTTTTCGCACTTGTGTTGGTGCAGGAAACCACTTTTGCACATGTTTTAGTGTGGAAAACCACTTTTCGCACTTGTGTTAGTGTTGAAAAACCACTTTTCGCACTTGTGTTAGTGTTGAAAAACCACTTTTCGCACTTGTGTTAGTGTTGAAAAACCACTTTTCGCACTTGTGTTGGTGCAGGAAACCACTTTTGCACTTGTATTAGTGTGGAAAAAACACTTTTCGCACTTGTGTTAGTGTTGAAAATCCACTTTTTGCACTTGTGTTAGTGTTGAAAAACAACTTTTCGCACTTGTGTTGGTGCAAGAAACCACTTTTGCAATTGTATTAGTGTGGAAAAAACACTTTTTGCACTTGTGATAGTGTTGAAAAACCACTTTTGGCACTTGTGTTAGTGTTGAAAAACCACTTTTCGTACTTGTGTTGGTGCAGGAAACCACTTTTGCACTTGTATTAGTGTGGAAAAAACACTTTTTGCACTTGTGATAGTGTTGAAAAACCACTTTTCACACTTGTGTTAGTGTTGAAAAACCACTTTTCGCACTTGTGTTGGTGCAGGAAACCACTTTTGCACTTGTATTAGTGTGGAAAAAACACTTTTTGCACTTGTGATAGTGTTGAAAAACCACTTTTCGCACTTGTGTTAGTGTTGAAAAACCACTTTTCGCACTTGTGTTGGTGCAGGAAACCACTTTTGCACTTGTATTAGTGTGGAAAAACCACTTTTCGCACTTCTGTTAGTGTTGAAAAACCACTTTTCGCACTTGTGTTAGTGTTGAAAAACCACTTTTCGCACTTGTGTTGGTGCAGGAAACCACTTTTGCACTTGTATTAGTGTGGAAAAAACACTTTTTGCACTTGTGATAGTGTTGAAAAACCACTTTTCGCACTTGTGTTAGTGTTGAAAAACCACTTTTCGCACTTGTGTTGGTGCAGGAAACCACTTTTGCACTTGTATTAGTGTGGAAAAACCACTTTTCGCACTTGTGTTAGTGTTGAAAAACCACTTTTCGCACTTGTGTTAGTGTTGAAAAACCACTTTTCGCACTTGTGTTGGTGCAGGAAACCACTTTTGCACTTGTATTAGTGTGGAAAAAACACTTTTTGCACTTGTGATAGTGTTGAAAAACCACTTTTCGCACTTGTGTTAGTGTTGAAAAACCACTTTTCGCACTTGTGTTAGTGTTGAAAAACGACTTTTCGCACTTGTATTAGTGTGGAAAAACCACTTTTCGCACTTGTGTTAGTGTTGAAAAACGACTTTTCGCACTTGTGTTAGTGTTGAAAAACCACTTTTCGCACTTGTGTTGGTGCAGGAAACCACTTTTGCACTTGTATTAGTGTGGAAAAACCACTTTTCGCACTTGTGTTAGTGTTGAAAAACCACTTTTCGCACTTCTGTTAGTGTTGAAAAACCACTTTTCGCACTTGTGTTGGTGCAGGAAACCACTTTTGCACTTGTATTAGTGTGGAAAAAACTACTTTTCGGACTTGTGTTAGTGTTGAAAAACCACTTTTCGCACTTGTGTTAGTGTTGAAAAACTACTTTTCGCACTTGTGTTGGTGCAGTAAACCACTTTTGCACTTGTATTAGTGTGGAAAAAACACTTTTTGCACTTGTGATAGTGTTGAAAAACCACTTTTCGCACTTGTGTTAGTGTTGAAAAACCACTTTCGCACTTGTGTTGGTGCAGGAAACCACTTTTGCACTTGTATTAGTGTGGAAAAACCACTTTTCGCACTTGTGTTAGTGTTGAAAAACCACTTTTCGCACTTGTGTTAGTGTTGAAAAACCACTTTTCGCACTCGTGTTGGTGCAGGAAACCACTTTTGCACTTGTATTAGTGTGGAAAAAACACTTTTTGCACTTGTGATGTGTTGAAAAACCACTTTTCGCACTTGTGTTGGTGCAGGAAATCACTTTTGCACTTGTATTAGTGTGGAAAAACCACTTTTCGCACTTGTGTTAGTGTTGAAAAACCACTTTTCGCACTTGTGTTAGTGTTGAAAAACCACTTTTCGCACTTGTATTGGTGCAGGAAACCACTTTTGCACTTGTATTAGTGTGGAAAACCACTTTTCGCACTTGTGTTAGTGTTGAAAAACCACTTTTCGCACTTGTGTTAGTGTTGAAAAACCACTATTCGCACTTGTGTTGGTGCAGGAAACCACTTTTGCACTTGTATTAGTGTGGAAAAAACACTTTTTGCACTTGTGATAGTGTTGAAAAACCACTTTTCGCACTTGTGTTAGTGTTGAAAAACCACTTTTCACACTTGTGTTGGTGCAGGAAACCACTTTTGCACTTGTATTAGTGTGGAAAAAACACTTTTTGGCATTTGTGATAGTGTTGAGAAACCACTTTTCGCACTTGTGTTAGTGTTGAAAAACCACTTTTCGCACTTGTGTTAGTGTTGAAAAACCACTTTTCGTACTTGTGTTGGTGCAGGAAACCACTTTTGCACTTGTATTAGTGTGGAAAAAACACTTTTTGCACTTGTGATAGTGTTGAAAAACCACTTTTCACACTTGTGTTAGTGTTGAAAAACCACTTTTCGCACTTGTGTTGGTGCAGGAAACCACTTTTGCACTTGTATTAGTGTGGAAAAACCACTTTTCGCACTTGTGTTAGTGTTGAAAAACCACTTTTCGCACTTGTGTTAGTGTTGAAAAACCACTTTTCGCACTTGTGTTGGTGCAGGAAACCACTTTTGCACTTGTATTAGTGTGGAAAAACCACTTTTCGCACTTCTGTTAGTGTTGAAAAACCACTTTTCGCACTTGTGTTAGTGTTGAAAAACCACTTTTCGCACTTGTGTTGGTGCAGGAAACCACTTTTGCACTTGTATTAGTGTGGAAAAAACACTTTTTGCACTTGTGATAGTGTTGAAAAACCACTTTTCGCACTTGTGTTAGTGTTGAAAAACCACTTTTCGCACTTGTGTTGGTGCAGGAAACCACTTTTGCACTTGTATTAGTGTGGAAAAACCACTTTTCGCACTTGTGTTAGTGTTGAAAAACCACTTTTCGCACTTGTGTTAGTGTTGAAAAACCACTTTTCGCACTTGTGTTGGTGCAGGAAACCACTTTTGCACTTGTATTAGTGTGGAAAAAACACTTTTTGCACTTGTGATAGTGTTGAAAAACCACTTTTCGCACTTGTGTTAGTGTTGAAAAACCACTTTTCGCACTTGTGTTAGTGTTGAAAAACGACTTTTCGCACTTGTATTAGTGTGGAAAAACCACTTTTCGCACTTGTGTTAGTGTTGAAAAACGACTTTTCGCACTTGTGTTAGTGTTGAAAAACCACTTTTCGCACTTGTGTTGGTGCAGGAAACCACTTTTGCACTTGTATTAGTGTGGAAAAACCACTTTTCGCACTTCTGTTAGTGTTGAAAAACCACTTTTCGCACTTGTGTTGGTGCAGGAAACCACTTTTGCACTTGTATTAGTGTGGATAAAACACTTTTTGCACTTTTGATAGTGTGGAAAAACCACTTTTCGCACTTCTGTTAGTGTTGAAAAACCACTTTTCGCACTTGTGTTGGTGCAGGAAACCACTTTTGCACTTGTATTAGTGTGGATAAAACACTTTTTGCACTTTTGATAGTGTTGAAAAACCACTTTTCGCACTTGTGTTGGTGCAGGAAACCACTTTTGCACTTGTATTAGTGTGGAAAAACCACTTTTCGCACTTGTGTTAGTGTTGAAAAACCAATTTTCGCACTTGTGTTCGTGTTGAAAAACCACTTTTCGCACTTGTGTTGGTGCAGGAAACCACTTTTGCACTTGTATTAGTGTGGAAAAAACACTTTTTGCACTTGTGATAGTGTTGAAAAACCACTTTTCGCACTTGTGTTAGTGTTGAAAAACTACTTTTCGCACTTGTGTTGGTGCAGGAAACCACTTTTGCACTTGTATTAGTGTGGAAAAAACTACTTTTCGGACTTGTGTTAGTGTTGAAAAACCACTTTTCGCACTTGTGTTAGTGTTGAAAAACCACTTTCGCACTTGTGTTGGTGCAGGAAACCACTTTTGCACTTGTATTAGTGTGGAAAAACCACTTTTCGCACTTGTGTTAGTGTTGAAAAACCACTTTTCGCACTTGTGTTAGTGTTGAAAAACCACTTTTCGCCCTCGTGTTGGTGCAGGAAACCACTTTTGCACTTGTATTAGTGTGGAAAAAACACTTTTTGCACTTGTGATGTGTTGAAAAACCACTTTTCACACTTGTGTTGGTGCAGGAAACCACTTTTGCACTTGTATTAGTGTGGAAAAACCACTTTTCGCACTTGTGTTAGTGTTGAAAAACCACTTTTCGCACTTGTGTTAGTGTTGAAAAACCACTTTTCGCACTTGTATTGGTGCAGGAAACCACTTTTGCACTTGTATTAGTGTGGAAAACCACTTTTCGCACTTGTGTTAGTGTTGAAAAACCACTTTTCGCACTTGTGTTAGTGTTGAAAAACCACTATTCGCACTTGTGTTGGTGCAGGAAACCACTTTTGCACTTGTATTAGTGTGGAAAAAACACTTTTTGCACTTGTGATAGTGTTGAAAAACCACTTTTCGCACTTGTGTTAGTGTTGAAAAACCACTTTTAGCACTTGTGTTAGTGTTGAAAAACCACTTTTCGCACTTGTGTTAGTGTTGAAAAACCACTTTTCGCACTTGTGTTGGTGCAGGAAACCACTTTTGCACTTGTATTAGTGTGGAAAAAACACTTTTTGCACTTGTGATAGTGTTGAAAAACCACTTTTCGCACTTGTGTTAGTGTTGAAAAACCACTTTTCACACTTGTGTTAGTGTTGAAAAACCACTTTTGCACTTGTATTAGTGTTGAAAAACCACTTTTCGCACTTGTGTTGGTGCAGGAAACCACTTTTGCACTTGTATTAGTGTGGAAAAACCACTTTTCGCACTTGTGTTAGTGTTGAAAAACCACTTTTCGCACTTGTGTTAGTGTTGAAAAACCACTTTTCGCACTTGTGTTAGTGTTGAAAAACCACTTTTCGCACTTGTGTTGGTGCAGGAAACCACTTTTGCACTTGTATTAGTGTGGGAAAACCACTTTTCGCACTTGTGTTAGTGTTGAAAAACCACTTTTCGCACTTGTGTTACTGTTGAAAAACCACTTTTCGCACTTGTGTTGGTGCAGGAAACCACTTTTGCACTTGTATTAGTGTGGAAAAAACACTTTTTGCACTTGTGATAGTGTTGAAAAACCACTTTTCGCACTTGTGTTAGTGTTGAAAAACCACTTTTCGCACTTGTGTTAGGGTTGAAAAACCACTTTTCGCACTTGTGTTGGTGCAGGAAACCACTTTTGCACTTGTATTAGTGTGGAAAAACCTCTTTTCGCACTTGTGTTCGTGTTGAAAAACCACTTTTCGCACTTGTGTTAGTGTTGAAAAACCACTTTTCGCACTTGTGTTGGTGCAGGAAACCACTTTTGCACATGTATTAGTGTGGAAAAAACACTTTTTGCACTTGTGATAGTGTTGAAAAACCACTTTTCGCACTTGTGTTAGTGTTGAAAAACCACTTTTCACACTTGTGTTGGTGCAGAAAACCACTTTTGCACTTGTATTAGTGTGGAAAAAACACTTTTTGCACTTGTGATAGTGTTGAAAAACCACTTTTTGCACTTGTGTTAGTGTTGAAAAACCACTTTTCACACTTGTATTAGTGTTGAAAAACCACTTTTCGCACTTGTGTTAGGGTTGAAAAACCACTTTTCGCACTTGTGTTGGTGCAGGAAACCACTTTTGCACTTGTATTAGTGTGGAAAAACCTCTTTTCGCACTTGTGTTAGTGTTGAAAAACCACTTTTCGCATTTGTGTTAGTGTTGAAAAACCACTTTTCGCACTTGTGTTGGTGCAGGAAACCACTTTTGCACATGTATTAGTGTGGAAAACCACTTTTCGCACTTGTGTTAGTGTTGAAAAACCACTTTTCGCACTTGTGTTAGTGTTGAAAAACCACTTTTCGCACTTGTGTTAGTGTTGAAAAACCACTTTTCGCACTTGTGTTGGTGCAGGAAACCACTTTTGCACTTGTATTAGTGTGGAAAAAACACTTTTCGCACTTGTGTTAGTGTTGAAAAACCACTTTTTGCACTTGTGTTAGTGTTGAAAAACAACTTTTCGCACTTGTGTTGGTGCAAGAAACCACTTTTGCAATTGTATTAGTGTGGAAAAAACACTTTTTGCACTTGTGATAGTGTTGAAAAACCACTTTTGGCACTTGTGTTAGTGTTGAAAAACCACTTTTTGCACTTGTGTTGGTGCAGGAAACCACTTTTGCACTTGTATTAGTGTGGAAAAACCACTTTTCGCACTTGTGTTAGTGTTGAAAAACCACTTTTCGCACTCGTGTTAGTGTTGAAAAACCACTTTTCGCACTTGTGTTGGTGCAGGAAACCACTTTTGCACTTGTATTAGTGTGGAAAAACACTTTTTGCACTTGTGATAGTGTTGAAAAACCACTTTTCGCACTTGTGTTAGTGTTGAAAAACCACTTTTCGCACTTGTGTTGGTGCAGGAAACCACTTTTGCACTTGTATTAGTGTGGAAAAAACACTTTTTGCACTTGTGATAGTGTTGAAAAACGACTTTTTGCACTTCTGTTAGTGTTGAAAAAACACTTTTCACACTTGTGTTGGTGCAGGAAACCACTTTTGCACTTGTATTAGTGTGGAAAAAACACTTTTTGCACTTGTGATAGTGTTGAGAAACCACTTTTCGCACTTGTGTTAGTGTTGAAAAACCACTTTTCGCACTTGTGTTAGTGTTGAAAAACCACTTTTCGTACTTGTGTTGGTGCAGGAAACCACTTTTGCACTTGTATTAGTGTGGAAAAAACACTTTTTGCACTTGTGATAGTGTTGAAAAACCACTTTTCACACTTGTGTTAGTGTTGAAAAACCACTTTTCGCACTTGTGTTGGTGCAGGAAACCACTTTTGCACTTGTATTAGTGTGGAAAAACCACTTTTCGCACTTGTGTTAGTGTTGAAAAACCACTTTTCGCACTTGTGTTAGTGTTGAAAAACCACTTTTCGCACTTGTGTTGGTGCAGGAAACCACTTTTGCACTTGTATTAGTGTGGAAAAAACACTTTTTGCACTTGTGATAGTGTTGAAAAACCACTTTTCACACTTGTGTTAGTGTTGAAAAACCACTTTTCGCACTTGTGTTGGTGCAGGAAACCACTTTTGCACTTGTATTAGTGTGGAAAAACCACTTTTCGCACTTGTGTTAGTGTTGAAAAACCACTTTTCGCACTTGTGTTAGTGTTGAAAAACCACTTTTCGCACTTGTGTTGGTGCAGGAAACCACTTTTGCACTTGTATTAGTGTGGAAAAACCACTTTTCGCACTTCTGTTAGTGTTGAAAAACCACTTTTCGCACTTGTGTTAGTGTTGAAAAACCACTTTTCGCACTTGTGTTGGTGCAGGAAACCACTTTTGCACTTGTATTAGTGTGGAAAAAACACTTTTTGCACTTGTGATAGTGTTGAAAAACCACTTTTCGCACTTGTGTTAGTGTTGAAAAACCACTTTTCGCACTTGTGTTAGTGTTGAAAAACGACTTTTCGCACTTGTATTAGTGTGGAAAAACCACTTTTCGCACTTGTGTTAGTGTTGAAAAACGACTTTTCGCACTTGTGTTAGTGTTGAAAAACCACTTTTCGCACTTGTGTTGGTGCAGGAAACCACTTTTGCACTTGTATTAGTGTGGAAAAGACACTTTTCGCACTTGTGTTAGTGTTGAAAAACCACTTTTCGCACTTCTGTTAGTGTTGAAAAACCACTTTTCGCACTTGTGTTGGTGCAGGAAACCACTTTTGCACTTGTATTAGTGTGGAAAAAACACTTTTTGCACTTGTGATAGTGTTGAAAAACCACTTTTCGCACTTGTGTTAGTGTTGAAAAACCACTTTTCGCACTTGTGTTGGTGCAGGAAACCACTTTTGCACTTGTATTAGTGTGGAAAAACCACTTTTCGCACTTGTGTTAGTGTTGAAAAACCAATTTTCGCACTTGTGTTCGTGTTGAAAAACCACTTTTCGCACTTGTGTTGGTGCAGGAAACCACTTTTGCACTTGTATTAGTGTGGAAAAAACACTTTTTGCACTTGTGATAGTGTTGAAAAACCACTTTTCGCACTTGTGTTAGTGTTGAAAAACTACTTTTCGCACTTGTGTTGGTGCAGGAAACCACTTTTGCACTTGTATTAGTGTGGAAAAAACTACTTTTCGGACTTGTGTTAGTGTTGAAAAACCACTTTTCGCACTTGTGTTAGTGTTGAAAAACCACTTTCGCACTTGTGTTGGTGCAGGAAACCACTTTTGCACTTGTATTAGTGTGGAAAAAC
Organism: Myxine glutinosa; assembly: GCF_964187855.1. NCBI lineage: Eukaryota > Metazoa > Chordata > Myxini > Myxiniformes > Myxinidae > Myxine > Myxine glutinosa. The sequence goes on from NW_027618700.1 coordinate 33,196, forward strand.
CACTTTTCGCACTTGTGTTAGTGTTGAAAAACCACTTTTCGCACTTGTGTTAGTGTTGAAAAACCACTTTTCGCACTCGTGTTGGTGCAGGAAACCACTTTTGCACTTGTATTAGTGTGGAAAAAACACTTTTTGCACTTGTGATGTGTTGAAAAACCACTTTTCACACTTGTGTTGGTGCAGGAAACCACTTTTGCACTTGTATTAGTGTGGAAAAACCACTTTTCGCACTTGTGTTAGTGTTGAAAAACCACTTTTCGCACTTGTGTTAGTGTTGAAAAACCACTTTTCGCACTTGTATTGGTGCAGGAAACCACTTTTGCACTTGTATTAGTGTGGAAAACCACTTTTCGCACTTGTGTTAGTGTTGAAAAACCACTTTTCGCACTTGTGTTAGTGTTGAAAAACCACTATTCGCACTTGTGTTGGTGCAGGAAACCACTTTTGCACTTGTATTAGTGTGGAAAAAACACTTTTTGCACTTGTGATAGTGTTGAAAAACCACTTTTCGCACTTGTGTTAGTGTTGAAAAACCACTTTTAGCACTTGTGTTAGTGTTGAAAAACCACTTTTCGCACTTGTGTTAGTGTTGAAAAACCACTTTTCGCACTTGTGTTGGTGCAGGAAACCACTTTTGCACTTGTATTAGTGTGGAAAAAACACTTTTTGCACTTGTGATAGTGTTGAAAAACCACTTTTCGCACTTGTGTTAGTGTTGAAAAACCACTTTTCACACTTGTGTTGGTGCAGGAAACCACTTTTGCACTTGTATTAGTGTGGAAAAAACACTTTTTGCACTTGTTATAGTGTTGAAAAACCACTTTTTGCACTTGTGTTAGTGTTGAAAAACCACTTTTCACACTTGTGTTAGTGTTGAAAAACCACTTTTGCACTTGTATTAGTGTTGAAAAACCACTTTTCGCACTTGTGTTGGTGCAGGAAACCACTTTTGCACTTGTATTAGTGTGGAAAAACCACTTTTCGCACTTGTGTTAGTGTTGAAAAACCACTTTTCGCACTTGTGTTAGTGTTGAAAAACCACTTTTCGCACTTGTGTTAGTGTTGAAAAACCACTTTTCGCACTTGTGTTGGTGCAGGAAACCACTTTTGCACTTGTATTAGTGTGGAAAAAACACTTTTCGCACTTGTGTTAGTGTTGAAAAACCACTTTTCGCACTTGTGTTGGTGCAGGAAACCACTTTTGCACTTGTATTAGTGTGGAAAAAACACTTTTTGCACTTGTGATAGTGTTGAAAAACCACTTTTCGCACTTGTGTTAGTGTTGAAAAACCACTTTTCGCACTTGTGTTGGTGCAGGAAACCACTTTTGCACTTGTATTAGTGTGGGAAAACCACTTTTCGCACTTGTGTTAGTGTTGAAAAACCACTTTTCGCACTTGTGTTACTGTTGAAAAACCACTTTTCGCACTTGTGTTGGTGCAGGAAACCACTTTTGCACTTGTATTAGTGTGGAAAAAACACTTTTTGCACTTGTGATAGTGTTGAAAAACCACTTTTCGCACTTGTGTTAGTGTTGAAAAACCACTTTTCGCACTTGTGTTAGGGTTGAAAAACCACTTTTCGCACTTGTGTTGGTGCAGGAAACCACTTTTGCACTTGTATTAGTGTGGAAAAACCTCTTTTCGCACTTGTGTTCGTGTTGAAAAACCACTTTTCGCACTTGTGTTAGTGTTGAAAAACCACTTTTCGCACTTGTGTTGGTGCAGGAAACCACTTTTGCACATGTATTAGTGTGGAAAAAACACTTTTTGCACTTGTGATAGTGTTGAAAAACCACTTTTCGCACTTGTGTTAGTGTTGAAAAACCACTTTTCACACTTGTGTTGGTGCAGGAAACCACTTTTGCACTTGTATTAGTGTGGAAAAAACACTTTTTGCACTTGTGATAGTGTTGAAAAACCACTTTTTGCACTTGTGTTAGTGTTGAAAAACCACTTTTCACACTTGTGTTTGTGTTGAAAAACCACTTTTCGCACTTGTGTTAGGGTTGAAAAACCACTTTTCGCACTTGTGTTGGTGCAGGAAACCACTTTTGCACTTGTATTAGTGTGGCAAAACCTCTTTTCGCACTTGTGTTAGTGTTGAAAAACCACTTTTCGCATTTGTGTTAGTGTTGAAAAACCACTTTTCGCACTTGTGTTGGTGCAGGAAACCACTTTTGCACATGTATTAGTGTGGAAAACCACTTTTCGCACTTGTGTTAGTGTTGAAAAACCACTTTTCGCACTTGTGTTAGTGTTGAAAAACCACTTTTCGCACTTGTGTTGGTGCAAGAAACCACTTTTGCAATTGTATTAGTGTGGAAAAAACACTTTTTGCACTTGTGATAGTGTTGAAAAACCACTTTTGGCACTTGTGTTAGTGTTGAAAAACCACTTTTTGCACTTGTGTTGGTGCAGGAAACCACTTTTGCACTTGTATTAGTGTGGAAAAACCACTTTTCGCACTTGTGTTAGTGTTGAAAAACCACTTTTCGCACTCGTGTTAGTGTTGAAAAACCACTTTTCGCACTTGTGTTGGTGCAGGAAACCACTTTTGCACTTGTATTAGTGTGGAAAAACACTTTTTGCACTTGTGATAGTGTTGAAAAACCACTTTTCGCACTTGTGTTAGTGTTGAAAAACCACTTTTCGCACTTGTGTTGGTGCAGGAAACCACTTTTGCACTTGTATTAGTGTGGAAAAAACACTTTTTGCACTTGTGATAGTGTTGAAAAACGACTTTTCGCACTTCTGTTAGTGTTGAAAAACCACTTTTCACACTTGTGTTGGTGCAGGAAACCACTTTTGCACTTGTATTAGTGTGGAAAAAACACTTTTTGCACTTGTGATAGTGTTGAGAAACCACTTTTCGCACTTGTGTTAGTGTTGAAAAACCACTTTTCGCACTTGTGTTAGTGTTGAAAAACCACTTTTCGTACTTGTGTTGGTGCAGGAAACCACTTTTGCACTTGTATTAGTGTGGAAAAAACACTTTTTGCACTTGTGATAGTGTTGAAAAACCACTTTTCACACTTGTGTTAGTGTTGAAAAACCACTTTTCGCACTTGTGTTGGTGCAGGAAACCACTTTTGCACTTGTATTAGTGTGGAAAAACCACTTTTCGCACTTGTGTTAGTGTTGAAAAACCACTTTTCGCACTTGTGTTAGTGTTGAAAAACCACTTTTCGCACTTGTGTTGGTGCAGGAAACCACTTTTGCACTTGTATTAGTGTGGAAAAACCACTTTTCGCACTTCTGTTAGTGTTGAAAAACCACTTTTCGCACTTGTGTTAGTGTTGAAAAACCACTTTTCGCACTTGTGTTGGTGCAGGAAACCACTTTTGCACTTGTATTAGTGTGGAAAAAACACTTTTTGCACTTGTGATAGTGTTGAAAAACCACTTTTCGCACTTGTGTTAGTGTTGAAAAACCACTTTTCGCACTTGTGTTGGTGCAGGAAACCACTTTTGCACTTGTATTAGTGTGGAAAAACCACTTTTCGCACTTGTGTTAGTGTTGAAAAACCACTTTTCGCACTTGTGTTAGTGTTGAAAAACCACTTTTCGCACTTGTGTTGGTGCAGGAAACCACTTTTGCACTTGTATTAGTGTGGAAAAAACACTTTTTGCACTTGTGATAGTGTTGAAAAACCACTTTTCGCACTTGTGTTAGTGTTGAAAAACCACTTTTCGCACTTGTGTTAGTGTTGAAAAACGACTTTTCGCACTTGTATTAGTGTGGAAAAACCACTTTTCGCACTTGTGTTAGTGTTGAAAAACGACTTTTCGCACTTGTGTTAGTGTTGAAAAACCACTTTTCGCACTTGTGTTGGTGCAGGAAACCACTTTTGCACTTGTATTAGTGTGGAAAAACCACTTTTCGCACTTGTGTTAGTGTTGAAAAACCACTTTTCGCACTTCTGTTAGTGTTGAAAAACCACCTTTCACACTTGTGTTGGTGCAGGAAACCACTTTTGCACTTGTATTAGTGTGGAAAAAACACTTTTTGCACTTGTGATAGTGTTGAAAAACCACTTTTCGCACTTGTGTTAGTGTTGAAAAACCACTTTTCGCACTTGTGTTGGTGCAGGAAACCACTTTTGCACTTGTATTAGTGTGGAAAAACCACTTTTCGCACTTGTGTTAGTGTTGAAAAACCAATTTTCGCACTTGTGTTCGTGTTGAAAAACCACTTTTCGCACTTGTGTTGGTGCAGGAAACCACTTTTGCACTTGTATTAGTGTGGAAAAAACACTTTTTGCACTTGTGATAGTGTTGAAAAACCACTTTTCGCACTTGTGTTAGTGTTGAAAAACTACTTTTCGCACTTGTGTTGGAGCAGGAAACCACTTTTGCACTTGTATTAGTGTGGAAAAACTACTTTTCGGACTTGTGTTAGTGTTGAAAAACCACTTTTCGCACTTGTGTTAGTGTTGAAAAACCACTTTTCGCACTTGTGTTGGTGCAGTAAACCACTTTTGCACTTGTATTAGTGTGGAAAAAACACTTTTTGCACTTGTGATAGCGTTGAAAAACCACTTTTCGCACTTGTGTTAGTGTTGAAAAACCACTTTCGCACTTGTGTTGGTGCAGGAAACCACTTTTGCACTTGTATTAGTGTGGAAAAACCACTTTTCGCACTTGTGTTAGTGTTGAAAAACCACTTTTTGCACTTGTATTAGTGTTGAAAAACCACTTTTCGCACTCGTGTTGGTGCAGGAAACCACTTTTGCACTTGTATTAGTGTGGAAAAAACACTTTTTGCACTTGTGATAGTGTTGAAAAACCACTTTTTGCACTTGTGTTAGTGTTGAAAAACCACTTTTCGCACTTGTGTTGGTGCAGGAAACCACTTTTGCACTTGTATTAGTGTGGAGAAACCACTTTTCGCACTTCTGTTAGTGTTGAAAAACCACTTTTCGCACTTGTGTTAGTGTTGAAAAACCACTTTTCGCACTTGTGTTAGTGTTGAAAAACCACTTTTCGCACTTGTGTTGGTGCAGGAAACCACTTTTGCACTTGTATTAGTGTGGAGAAACCACTTTTCGCACTTCTGTTAGTGTTGAAAAACCACTTTTCGCACTTGTGTTAGTGTTGAAAAACCACTTTTCGCACTTGTGTTGGTGCAGGAAACCACTTTTGCACTTGTATTAGTGTGGAAAAAACACTTTTTGCACTTGTGATAGTGTTGAAAAACCACTTTTCGCACTTGTGTTAGTGTTGAAAAACCACTTTTCGCACTTGTGTTGGTGCAGGAAACCACTTTTGCACTTGTATTAGTGTGGAAAAAACACTTTTTGCACTTGTGATAGTGTTGAAAAACCACTTTTCGCACTTGTGTTAGTGTTGAAAAACCACTTTTCGCACTTGTGTTAGTGTTGAAAAACGACTTTTCGCACTTGTATTAGTGTGGAAAAACCACTTTTCGCACTTGTGTTAGTGTTGAAAAACGACTTTTCGCACTTGTGTTAGTGTTGAAAAACCACTTTTCGCACTTGTGTTGGTGCAGGAAACCACTTTTGCACTTGTATTAGTGTGGAAAAACCACTTTTCGCACTTGTGTTAGTGTTGAAAAACCACTTTTCGCACTTCTGTTCGTGTTGAAAAACCACCTTTCGCACTTGTGTTGGTGCAGGAAACCACTTTTGCACTTGTATTAGTGTGGAAAAAACACTTTTTGCACTTGTGATAGTGTTGAAAAACCACTTTTCGCACTTGTGTTAGTGTTGAAAAACCACTTTTCGCACTTGTGTTGGTGCAGGAAACCACTTTTGCACTTGTATTAGTGTGGAAAAACCACTTTTCGCACTTGTGTTAGTGTTGAAAAACCAATTTTCGCACTTGTGTTCGTGTTGAAAAACCACTTTTCGCACTTGTGTTGGTGCAGGAAACCACTTTTGCACTTGTATTAGTGTGGAAAAAACACTTTTTGCACTTGTGATAGTGTTGAAAAACCACTTTTCGCACTTGTGTTAGTGTTGAAAAACTACTTTTCGCACTTGTGTTGGTGCAGGAAACCACTTTTGCACTTGTATTAGTGTGGAAAAACTACTTTTCGGACTTGTGTTAGTGTTGAAAAACCACTTTTCGCACTTGTGTTAGTGTTGAAAAACCACTTTTCGCACTTGTGTTGGTGCAGTAAACCACTTTTGCACTTGTATTAGTGTGGAAAAAACACTTTTTGCACTTGTGATAGTGTTGAAAAACCACTTTTCGCACTTGTGTTAGTGTTGAAAAACCACTTTCGCACTTGTGTTGGTGCAGGAAACCACTTTTGCACTTGTATTAGTGTGGAAAAACCACTTTTCGCACTTGTGTTAGTGTTGAAAAACCACTTTTTGCACTTGAATTAGTGTTGAAAAACCACTTTTCGCACTCGTGTTGGTGCAGGAAACCACTTTTGCACTTGTATTAGTGTGGAAAAAACACTTTTTGCACTTGTGATAGTGTTGAAAAACCACTTTTTGCACTTGTGTTAGTGTTGAAAAACCACTTTTCGCACTTGTGTTGGTGCAGGAAACCACTTTTGCACTTGTATTAGTGTTGAAAAACCACTTTTCGCACTTGTGTTAGTGTTGAAAAACCACTTTTCGCACTTGTGTTAGTGTTGAAAAAACACTTTTCGAACTTGTGTTAGTGTTGAAAAACCACTTTTCGCTCTTGTGTTGATGCAGGAAACCACTTTTGCACTTGTATTAGTGTGGAAAAACCACTTTTCGCACTTGTGTTAGTGTTGAAAAACCACTTTTCGCACTTGTGTTAGTGTTGAAAAACCACTTTTCGCACTTGTGTTGGTGCAGGAAACCACTTTTGCACTTGTATTAGTGTGGAGAAACCACTTTTCGCACTTCTGTTAGTGTTGAAAAACCACTTTTCGCACTTGTGTTAGTGTTGAAAAACCACTTTTCGCACTTGTGTTGGTGCAGGAAACCACTTTTGCACTTGTATTAGTGTGGAAAAAACACTTTTTGCACTTGTGATAGTGTTGAAAAACCACTTTTCGCACTTGTGTTAGTGTTGAAAAATCACTTTTCGCACTTGTGTTGGTGCAGGAAACCACTTTTGCACTTGTATTAGTGTGGAAAAACCACTTTTCGCACTTTTGTTAGTGTTGAAAAACCACTTTTCGCACTTGTGTTAGTGTTGAAAAACCACTTTTCGCACTTGTGTTGGTGCAGGAAACCACTTTTGCACTTGTATTAGTGTGGAAAAAACACTTTTTGCACTTGTGATAGTGTTGAAAAACCACTTTTTGCACTTGTGATAGTGTTGAAAAACCACTTTTCGCACTTGTGTTAGTGTTGAAAAACTACTTTTCGCACTTGTGTTGGTGCAGGAAACCACTTTTGCACTTGTATTAGTGTGGAAAAACTACTTTTCGGACTTGTGTTAGTGTTGAAAAACCACTTTTCGCACTTGTGTTAGTGTTGAAAAACCACTTTTCGCACTTGTGTTGGTGCAGTAAACCACTTTTGCACTTGTATTAGTGTGGAAAAAACACTTTTTGCACTTGTGATAGTGTTGAAAAACCACTTTTCGCACTTGTGTTAGTGTTGAAAAACCACTTTCGCACTTGTGTTGGTGCAGGAAACCACTTTTGCACTTGTATTAGTGTGGAAAAACCACTTTTCGCACTTGTGTTAGTGTTGAAAAACCACTTTTTGCACTTGTATTAGTGTTGAAAAACCACTTTTCGCACTCGTGTTGGTGCAGGAAACCACTTTTGCACTTGTATTAGTGTGGAAAAAACACTTTTTGCACTTGTGATAGTGTTGAAAAACCACTTTTTGCACTTGTGTTAGTGTTGAAAAACCACTTTTCGCACTTGTGTTGGTGCAGGAAACCACTTTTGCACTTGTATTAGTGTTGAAAAACCACTTTTCGCACTTGTGTTAGTGTTGAAAAACCACTTTTCGCACTTGTGTTAGTGTTGAAAAAACACTTTTCGAACTTGTGTTAGTGTTGAAAAACCACTTTTCGCTCTTGTGTTGATGCAGGAAACCACTTTTGCACTTGTATTAGTGTGGAAAAACCACTTTTCGCACTTGTGTTAGTGTTGAAAAACCACTTTTCGCACTTGTGTTAGTGTTGAAAAACCACTTTTCGCACTTGTGTTGGTGCAGGAAACCACTTTTGCACTTGTATTAGTGTGGAGAAACCACTTTTCGCACTTCTGTTAGTGTTGAAAAACCACTTTTCGCACTTGTGTTAGTGTTGAAAAACCACTTTTCGCACTTGTGTTGGTGCAGGAAACCACTTTTGCACTTGTATTAGTGTGGAAAAAACACTTTTTGCACTTGTGATAGTGTTGAAAAACCACTTTTCGCACTTGTGTTAGTGTTGAAAAACCACTTTTCGCACTTGTGTTGGTGCAGGAAACCACTTTTGCACTTGTATTAGTGTGGAAAAACCACTTTTCGCACTTTTGTTAGTGTTGAAAAACCACTTTTCGCACTTGTGTTAGTGTTGAAAAACCACTTTTCGCACTTGTGTTGGTGCAGGAAACCACTTTTGCACTTGTATTAGTGTGGAAAAAACACTTTTTGCACTTGTGATAGTGTTGAAAAACCACTTTTCGCACTTGTGTTAGTGTTGAAAAACCACTTTTCGCACTTGTGTTAGTGTTGAAAAACGACTTTTCGCACTTGTATTAGTGTGGAAAAACCACTTTTCGCACTTGTGTTAGTGTTGAAAAACGACTTTTCGCACTTGTGTTAGTGTTGAAAAACCACTTTTCGCACTTGTGTTGGTGCAGGAAACCACTTTTGCACTTGTATTAGTGTGGAAAAACCATTTTCGCACTTGTGTTAGTGTTGAAAAACCACTTTTCGCACTTCTGTTAGTGTTGAAAAACCACTTTTCGCACTTGTGTTGGTGCAGGAAACCACTTTTGCACTTGTATTAGTGTGGAAAAAACACTTTTTGCACTTGTGATAGTGTTGAAAAACCACTTTTCGCACTTGTGTTAGTGTTGAAAAACCACTTTTCGCACTTGTGTTGGTGCAGGAAACCACTTTTGCACTTGTATTAGTGTGGAAAAACCACTTTTCGCACTTGTGTTAGTGTTGAAAACCAATTTTCGCACTTGTGTTCGTGTTGAAAAACCACTTTTCGCACTTGTGTTGGTGCAGGAAACCACTTTTGCACTTGTATTAGTGTGGAAAAAACACTTTTTGCACTTGTGATAGTGTTGAAAAACCACTTTTCGCACTTGTGTTAGTGTTGAAAAACTACTTTTCGCACTTGTGTTGGTGCAGGAAACCACTTTTGCACTTGTATTAGTGTGGAAAAACTACTTTTCGGACTTGTGTTAGTGTTGAAAAACCACTTTTCGCACTTGTGTTAGTGTTGAAAAACCACTTTTCGCACTTGTGTTGGTGCAGTAAACCACTTTTGCACTTGTATTAGTGTGGAAAAAACACTTTTTGCACTTGTGATAGTGTTGAAAAACCACTTTTCGCACTTGTGTTAGTGTTGAAAAACCACTTTCGCACTTGTGTTGGTGCAGGAAACCACTTTTGCACTTGTATTAGTGTGGAAAAACCACTTTTCGCACTTGTATTAGTGTTGAAAAACCACTTTTCGCACTCGTGTTGGTGCAGGAAACCACTTTTGCACTTGTATTAGTGTGGAAAAAACACTTTTTGCACTTGTGATAGTGTTGAAAAACCACTTTTTGCACTTGTGTTAGTGTTGAAAAACCACTTTTCGCACTTGTGTTGGTGCAGGAAACCACTTTTGCACTTGTATTAGTGTTGAAAAACCACTTTTCGCACTTGTGTTAGTGTTGAAAAACCACTTTTCGCACTTGTGTTAGTGTTGAAAAAACACTTTTCGAACTTGTGTTAGTGTTGAAAAACCACTTTTCGCTCTTGTGTTGATGCAGGAAACCACTTTTGCACTTGTATTAGTGTGAAAAAAACACTTTTCGCACTTGTGTTAGTGTTGAAAAACCACTTTTCGCACTTGTGTTAGTGTTGAAAAACCACTTTTCGCACTTGTGTTGGTGCAGGAAACCACTTTTGCACTTGTATTAGTGTGGAAAAACCACTTTTCGCACTTGTGTTATTGTTGAAAAACCACTTTTCGCACTTGTGTTAGTGTTGAAAAACCACTTTTCGCACTCGTGTTGGTGCAGGAAACCACTTTTGCACTTGTATTAGTGTGGAAAAAACACTTTTTGCACTTGTGATAGTGTTGAAAAACCACTTTTCGCACTTGTGTTATTGTTGAAAAACCACTTTTCGCACTTGTGTTGGTGCAGGAAACCACTTTTGCACTTGTATTCGTGTGGAAAAACCACTTTTCGCACTTGTGTTAGTGTTGAAAAACAGCTTTTCGCACTTGTGTTAGTGTTGAAAAACCACTTTTCGCACTTGTATTGGTGCAGGAAACCACTTTTGCACTTGTATTAGTGTGGAAAAAACACTTTTTGCACTTGTGATAGTGTTGAAAAACCACTTTTTGCACTTGTGTTAGTGTTGAAAAACCACTTTTCGCACTTGTGTTGGTGCAGGAAACCACTTTTGCACTTGTATTAGTGTTGAAAAACCACTTTTCGCACTTGTGTTAGTGTTGAAAAACCACTTTTCGCACTTGTGTTAGTGTTGAAAAAACACTTTTCGCACTTGTGTTAGTGTTGAAAAACCACTTTTCGCACTTGTGTTGATGCAGGAAACCACTTTTGCACTTGTATTAGTGTGAAAAAAACACTTTTCGCACTTGTGGTAGTGTTGAAAAACCACTTTTCGCACTTGTGTTAGTGTTGAAAAACCACTTTTCGCACTTGTGTTGGTGCAGGAAACCACTTTTGCACTTGTATTAGTGTGGAAAAAACACTTTTTGCACTTGTGATAGTGTTGAAAAACCACTTTTCGCACTTGTGTTAGTGTTGAAAAACCACTTTTCGCACTTGTGTTGGTGCAGGAAACCACTTTTCGCACTTGTGTTAGTGTTGAAAAACCACTTTTCGCACTTGTGTTAGTGTTGAAAAACCACTTTTCGCACTTGTGTTAGTGTTGAAAAACCACTTTTCGCACTTGTGTTGGTGCAGGAAACCACTTTTGCACTTGTATTAGTGTGGAAAAAACACTTTTCGCACTTGTGTTAGTGTTGAAAAAACACTTTTCGCACTTGTGTTAGTGTTGAAAAACCACTTCTCGCACTTGTGTTAGTGTTGAAAAACCACTTTTCGCACTTGTGTTAGTGCAGGAAACCACTTTTGCACATGTATTAGTGTGGAAAAAACACTTTTTGCACTTGTGATAGTGTTGAAAAACCACTTTTCGCACTTGTGTTAGTGTTGAAAAACCACTTTTCGCACTTGTGTTGGTGCAGGAAACCACTTTTCGCACTTGTGTTAGTGTTGAAAAACCACTTTTCGCACTTGTGTTAGTGTTGAAAAACCACTTTTCGCACTTGTGTTGGTGCAGGAAACCACTTTTGCACTTGTATTAGTGTGGAAAAAACACTTTTTGCACTTGTGTTAGTGTTGAAAAACCACTTTTCGCACTTGTGTTAGTGTTGAAAAACCACTTTTCGCACTTGTGTTGGTGAAGGAAACCACTTTTGCACTTGTTTTAGTGTGGAAAAAACACTTTTTGCACTTGTGATAGTGTTGAAAAACCACTTTTTGCACTTGTGTTAGTGTTGAAAAACCACTTTTCGCACTTGTGTTGCTGCAGGAAACCACTTTTGCACTTGTATTATTGTGGAAAAACCACTTTTCGCACTTGTGTTAGTGTTGAAAAACCACTTTTCGCACTTGTGTTAGTGTTGAAAAACCACTTTTCGCACTTGTGTTAGTGTTGAAAAACCACTTTTCGCACTTGTGTTAGTGTTGAAAAACCACTTTTCGCACTTGTGTTGGTGCAGGAAACGACTTTTGCACTTGTATTAGTGTGGAAAAAACACTTTTCGCACTTGTGTTAGTGTTGAAAAACCACTTTTCGCACTTGTGTTAGTGTTGAAAAACCACTTTTCGCACTTGTGTTAGTGTTGAAAAACCACTTTTCGCACTTGTGTTAGTGTTGAAAAACCACTTTTCGCACTTGTGTTGGTGCAGGAAACCACTTTTGCACTTGTATTAGTGTGGAAAAAACACTTTTCGCACTTGTGTTAGTGTTGAAAAACCACTTTTCGCACTTGTGTTAGTGTTGAAAAACCACTTTTCGCACTTGTGTTAGTGTTGAAAAACCACTTTTCGCACTTGTGTTAGTGTTGAAAAACCACCTTTCGCACTTGTGTTGGTGCAGGAAACCACTTTTGCACTTGTATTAGTGTGGAAAAAACACTTTTTGCACTTGTGATAGTGTTGAAAAACCACTTTTCGCACTTGTGTTAGTGTTGAAAAACCACATTTCGCACTTGTGTTGGTGCAGGAAACCACTTTTGCACTTGTATTAGTGTGGAAAAACCACTTTCTGCACTTGTGTTAGTGTTTAAAAACCACTTTTCGCACCTGTGTTAGTGTTGAAAAACCACTTTTCGCACTTGTGTTGGTGCAGGAAACCACTTTTGCACTTGTATTAGTGTGGGAAAAACCACTTTTCGCACTTGTGTTAGTGTTGAAAAACCACTTTTCGCACTTTTGTTAGTGTTGAAAAACCACTTTTCGCACTTGTGTTGGTGCAGGAAACCACTTTTGCACTTGTATTAGTGTGGAAAAACCACTTTTCGCACTTGTGTTAGTGTTGAAAAACCACTTTTCGCACTTGTGTTAGTGTTGAAAAACCACTTTTCGCACTTGTGTTGGTGCAGGAAACCACTTTTGCACTTGTATTAGTGTGGAAAAAACACTTTTTGCACTTGTGATAGTGTTGAAAAACCACTTTTCGCACTTGTGTTAGTGTTGAAAAACCACTTTTCGCACTTGTGTTGGTGCAGTAAACCACTTTTGCACTTGTATTAGTGTGGAAAAAACACTTTTTGCACTTGTGTTAGTGTTGAAAAACCACTTTTCGCACTTCTGTTAGTGTTGAAAAAACACTTTTCGCACTTGTGTTGGTGCAGGAAACCACTTTTGCACTTGTGTTAGTGTGGAAAAACCACTTTTCGCACTTGTGTTATTGTTGAAAAACCACTTTTCGCACTTGTGTTAGTGTTGAAAAACCACTTTTCGCACTTGTGTTGGTGCAGGAAACCACTTTTGCACTTGTATTAGTGTGGAAAAAACACTTTTTGCACTTGTGATAGTGTTGAAAAACCACTTTTCGCACTTGTGTTAGTGTTGAAAAACCACTTTTCGCACTTGCGTTAGTGTTGAAAAACAACTTTTCGCACTTGTATTAGTGTGGAAAAACCACTTTTCGCACTTGTGTTAGTGTTGAAAAACCACTTTTCGCACTTGTGTTAGTGTTGAAAAACCACTTTTCGCACTTGTGTTGGTGCAGTAAACCACTTTTGCACTTGTATTAGTGTGGAAAAAACACTTTTTGCACTTGTGTTAGTGTTGAAAAACCACTTTTCGCACTTCTGTTAGTGTTGAAAAAACACTTTTCGCACTTGTGTTGGTGCAGGAAACCACTTTTGCACTTGTATTAGTGTGGAAAAACCACTTTTCGCACTTGTGTTATTGTTGAAAAACCACTTTTCGCACTTGTGTTAGTGTTGAAAAACCACTTTTCGCACTTGTGTTGGTGCAGGAAACCACTTTTGCACTTGTATTAGTGTGGAAAAAACACTTTTTGCACTTGTGATAGTGTTGAAAAACCACTTTTCGCACTTGTGTTAGTGTTGAAAAACCACTTTTCGCACTTGCGTTAGTGTTGAAAAACAACTTTTCGCACTTGTATTAGTGTGGAAAAACCACTTTTCGCACTTGTGTTAGTGTTGAAAAACGACTTTTCGCACTTGTGTTAGTGTTGAAAAACCACTTTTCGCACTTGTGTTGGTGCAGGAAACCACTTTTGCACTTGTATTAGTGTGGAAAAAACACTTTTTGCACTTGTATTAGTGTGGAAAAAACACTTTTTGCACTTGTGATAGTGTTGAAAAACCACTTTTCGCACTTGTGTTAGTGTTGAAAAACCACTTTTCGCACTTGTGTTAGTGTTGAAAAACCACTTTTCGCACTTGTGTTAGTGCAGGAAACCACTTTTGCACATGTATTAGTGTGGAAAAAACACTTTTTGCACTTGTGATAGTGTTGAAAAACCACTTTTCGCACTTGTGTTAGTGTTGAAAAACCACTTTTCGCACTTGTGTTGGTGCAGGAAACCACTTTTCGCACTTGTGTTAGTGTTGAAAAACCACTTTTCGCACTTGTGTTAGTGTTGAAAAACCACTTTTCGCACTTGTGTTGGTGCAGGAAACCACTTTTGCACTTGTATTAGTGTGGAAAAAACACTTTTTGCACTTGTGTTAGTGTTGAAAAACCACTTTTCGCACTTGTGTTAGTGTTGAAAAACCACTTTTCGCACTTGTGTTGGTGAAGGAAACCACTTTTGCACTTGTTTTAGTGTGGAAAAAACACTTTTTGCACTTGTGATAGTGTTGAAAAACCACTTTTTGCACTTGTGTTAGTGTTGAAAAACCACTTTTCGCACTTGTGTTGCTGCAGGAAACCACTTTTGCACTTGTATTATTGTGGAAAAACCACTTTTCGCACTTGTGTTAGTGTTGAAAAACCACTTTTCGCACTTGTGTTAGTGTTGAAAAACCACTTTTCGCACTTGTGTTAGTGTTGAAAAACCACTTTTCGCACTTGTGTTAGTGTTGAAAAACCACTTTTCGCACTTGTGTTGGTGCAGGAAACGACTTTTGCACTTGTATTAGTGTGGAAAAAACACTTTTCGCACTTGTGTTAGTGTTGAAAAACCACTTTTCGCACTTGTGTTAGTGTTGAAAAACCACTTTTCGCACTTGTGTTAGTGTTGAAAAACCACTTTTCGCACTTGTGTTAGTGTTGAAAAACCACTTTTCGCACTTGTGTTGGTGCAGGAAACCACTTTTGCACTTGTATTAGTGTGGAAAAAACACTTTTCGCACTTGTGTTAGTGTTGAAAAACCACTTTTCGCACTTGTGTTAGTGTTGAAAAACCACTTTTCGCACTTGTGTTAGTGTTGAAAAACCACTTTTCGCACTTGTGTTAGTGTTGAAAAACCACCTTTCGCACTTGTGTTGGTGCAGGAAACCACTTTTGCACTTGTATTAGTGTGGAAAAAACACTTTTTGCACTTGTGATAGTGTTGAAAAACCACTTTTCGCACTTGTGTTAGTGTTGAAAAACCACATTTCGCACTTGTGTTGGTGCAGGAAACCACTTTTGCACTTGTATTAGTGTGGAAAAACCACTTTCTGCACTTGTGTTAGTGTTTAAAAACCACTTTTCGCACCTGTGTTAGTGTTGAAAAACCACTTTTCGCACTTGTGTTGGTGCAAGAAACCACTTTTGCACTTGTATTAGTGTGGGAAAAACCACTTTTCGCACTTGTGTTAGTGTTGAAAAACCACTTTTCGCACTTTTGTTAGTGTTGAAAAACCACTTTTCGCACTTGTGTTGGTGCAGGAAACCACTTTTGCACTTGTATTAGTGTGGAAAAACCACTTTTCGCACTTGTGTTAGTGTTGAAAAACCACTTTTCGCACTTGTGTTAGTGTTGAAAAACCACTTTTCGCACTTGTGTTGGTGCAGGAAACCACTTTTGCACTTGTATTAGTGTGGAAAAAACACTTTTTGCACTTGTGATAGTGTTGAAAAACCACTTTTCGCACTTGTGTTAGTGTTGAAAAACCACTTTTCGCACTTGTGTTGGTGCAGTAAACCACTTTTGCACTTGTATTAGTGTGGAAAAAACACTTTTTGCACTTGTGTTAGTGTTGAAAAACCACTTTTCGCACTTCTGTTAGTGTTGAAAAAACACTTTTCGCACTTGTGTTGGTGCAGGAAACCACTTTTGCACTTGTGTTAGTGTGGAAAAACCACTTTTCGCACTTGTGTTATTGTTGAAAAACCACTTTTCGCACTTGTGTTAGTGTTGAAAAACCACTTTTCGCACTTGTGTTGGTGCAGGAAACCACTTTTGCACTTGTATTAGTGTGGAAAAAACACTTTTTGCACTTGTGATAGTGTTGAAAAACCACTTTTCGCACTTGTGTTAGTGTTGAAAAACCACTTTTCGCACTTGCGTTAGTGTTGAAAAACAACTTTTCGCACTTGTATTAGTGTGGAAAAACCACTTTTCGCACTTGTGTTAGTGTTGAAAAACCACTTTTCGCACTTGTGTTAGTGTTGAAAAACCACTTTTCGCACTTGTGTTGGTGCAGTAAACCACTTTTGCACTTGTATTAGTGTGGAAAAAACACTTTTTGCACTTGTGTTAGTGTTGAAAAACCACTTTTCGCACTTCTGTTAGTGTTGAAAAAACACTTTTCGCACTTGTGTTGGTGCAGGAAACCACTTTTGCACTTGTATTAGTGTGGAAAAACCACTTTTCGCACTTGTGTTATTGTTGAAAAACCACTTTTCGCACTTGTGTTAGTGTTGAAAAACCACTTTTCGCACTTGTGTTGGTGCAGGAAACCACTTTTGCACTTGTATTAGTGTGGAAAAAACACTTTTTGCACTTGTGATAGTGTTGAAAAACCACTTTTCGCACTTGTGTTAGTGTTGAAAAACCACTTTTCGCACTTGCGTTAGTGTTGAAAAACAACTTTTCGCACTTGTATTAGTGTGGAAAAACCACTTTTCGCACTTGTGTTAGTGTTGAAAAACGACTTTTCGCACTTGTGTTAGTGTTGAAAAACCACTTTTCGCACTTGCGTTGGTGCAGGAAACCACTTTTGCACTTGTATTAGTGTGGAAAAACCACTTTTCGCACTTGTGTTAGTGTTGAAAAACCACTTTTCGCACTTCTGTTAGTGTTGAAAAACCACTTTTCGCACTTGTGTTGGTGCAGGAAACCACTTTTGCACTTGTATTAGTGTGGAAAAAACACTTTTTGCACTTGTGATAGTGTTGAAAAACCACTTTTCGCACTTGTGTTAGTGTTGAAAAACCACTTTTCGCACTTGTGTTGGTGCAGGAAACCACTTTTGCACTTGTATTAGTGTGGAAAAACCACTTTTCGCACTTGTGTTAGTGTTGAAAAACCACTTTTCGCACTTGTGTTCGTGTTGAAAAACCACTTTTCGCACTTGTGTTGGTGCAGGAAACCACTTTTGCACTTGTATTAGTGTGGAAAAAACACTTTTTGCACTTGTGATAGTGTTGAAAAACCACTTTTCGCACTTGTGTTAGTGTTGAAAAACTACTTTTCGCACTTGTGTTGGTGCAGGAAACCACTTTTGCACTTGTATTAGTGTGGAAAAACTACTTTTCGGACTTGTGTTAGTGTTGAAAAACCACTTTTCGCACTTGTGTTAGTGTTGAAAAACCACTTTTCGCACTTGTGTTGGTGCAGTAAACCACTTTTGCACTTGTATTAGTGTGGAAAAAACACTTTTTGCACTTGTGATAGTGTTGAAAAACCACTTTACGCACTTGTGTTAGTGTTGAAAAACCACTTTCGCACTTGTGTTGGTGCAGGAAACCACTTTTGCACTTGTATTAGTGTGGAAAAACCACTTTTCGCACTTGTGTTAGTGTTGAAAAACCACTTTTCGCACTTGTGTTAGTGTTGAAAAACCACTTTTCGCACTTGTATTGGTGCAGGAAACCACTTTTGCACTTGTATTAGTGTGGAAAAAACACTTTTTGCACTTGTGATAGTGTTGAAAAACCACTTTTTGCACTTGTGTTAGTGTTGAAAAACCACTTTTCGCACTTGTGTTGGTGCAGGAAACCACTTTTGCACTTGTATTAGTGTTGAAAAACCACTTTTCGCACTTGTATTAGTGTTGAAAAACCACTTTTCGCACTTGTGTTAGTGTTGAAAAAACACTTTTCGCACTTGTGTTAGTGTTGAAAAACCACTTTTCGCTCTTGTGTTAGTGTTGAAAAACCACTTTTCGCACTTGTGTTGATGCAGGAAACCACTTTTGCACTTGTATTAGTGTGAAAAAAACACTTTTCGCACTTGTGTTAGTGTTGAAAAACCACTTTTCGCACTTGTGTTAGTGTTGAAAAACCACTTTTCGCACTTGTGTTGGTGCAGTAAACCACTTTTGCACTTGTATTAGTGTGGAAAAAACACTTTTTGCACTTGTGATAGTGTTGAAAAACCACTTTTCGCACTTGTGTTAGTGTTGAAAAACCACTTTCGCACTTGTGTTGGTGCAGGAAACCACTTTTGCACTTGTATTAGTGTGGAAAACCACTTTTCGCACTTGTGTTAGTGTTGAAAAACCACTTTTCGCACTTGTGTTAGTGTTGAAAAACCACTTTTCGCACTTGTATTGGTGCAGGAAACCACTTTTGCACTTGTATTAGTGTGGAAAAAACACTTTTTGCACTTGTGATAGTGTTGAAAAACCACTTTTTGCACTTGTGTTAGTGTTGAAAAACCACTTTTCGCACTTGTGTTGGTGCAGGAAACCACTTTTGCACTTGTATTAGTGTTGAAAAACCACTTTTCGCACTTGTATTAGTGTTGAAAAACCACTTTTCGCACTTGTGTTAGTGTTGAAAAAACACTTTTCGCACTTGTGTTAGTGTTGAAAAACCACTTTTCGCTCTTGTGTTAGTGTTGAAAAACCACTTTTCGCACTTGTGTTGATGCAGGAAACCACTTTTGCACTTGTATTAGTGTGAAAAAAACACTTTTCGCACTTGTGTTAGTGTTGAAAAACCACTTTTCGCACTTGTGTTAGTGTTGAAAAACCACTTTTCGCACTTGTGTTGGTGCAGGAAACCACTTTTGCACTTGTATTAGTGTGGAAAAAACACTTTTCGCACTTGTGATAGTGTTGAAAAACCACTTCTCGCACTTGTGTTAGTGTTGAAAAACCACTTTTCGCACTTGTGTTAGTGCAGGAAACCACTTTTGCACATGTATTAGTGTGGAAAAAACACTTTTTGCACTTGTGATAGTGTTGAAAAACCACTTTTCGCACTTGTGTTAGTGTTGAAAAACCACTTTTCGCACTTGTGTTGGTGCAGGAAACCACTTTTCGCACTTGTGTTAGTGTTGAAAAACCACTTTTCGCACTTGTGTTAGTGTTGAAAAACCACTTTTCGCACTTGTGTTAGTGTTGAAAAACCACTTTTCGCACTTGTGTTGGTGCAGGAAACCACTTTTGCACTTGTATTAGTGTGGAAAAAACACTTTTCGCACTTGTGTTAGTGTTGAAAAACCACTTTTCGCACTTGTGTTAGTGTTGAAAAACCACTTCTCGCACTTGTGTTAGTGTTGAAAAACCACTTTTCGCACTTGTGTTAGTGCAGGAAACCACTTTTGCACATGTATTAGTGTGGAAAAAACACTTTTTGCACTTGTGATAGTGTTGAAAAACCACTTTTCGCACTTGTGTTAGTGTTGAAAAACCACTTTTCGCACTTGTGTTGGTGCAGGAAACCACTTTTTGCACTTGTGTTAGTGTTGAAAAACCACTTTTCGCACTTGTGTTAGTGTTGAAAAACCACTTTTCGCACTTGTGTTGGTGCAGGAAACCACTTTTGCACTTGTATTAGTGATGGAAAAAACACTTTTTGCACTTGTGTTAGTGTTGAAAAACCACTTTTCGCACTTGTGTTAGTGTTGAAAAACCACTTTTCGCACTTGTGTTGGTGAAGGAAACCACTTTTGCACTTGTTTTAGTGTGGAAAAAACACTTTTTGCACTTGTGATAGTGTTGAAAAACCACTTTTCGCACTTGTGTTAGTGTTAAAAAACCACTTTTCGCACTTGTGTTGGTGCAGGAAACCACTTTTGCACTTGTATTATTGTGGAAAAACCACTTTTCGCACTTGTGTTAGTGTTGAAAAACCACTTTTCGCACTTGTGTTAGTGTTGAAAAACCACTTTTCGCACTTGTGTTAGTGTTGAAAAACCACTTTTCGCACTTGTGTTAGTGTTGAAAAACCACTTTTCGCACTTGTGTTGGTGCAGGAAACCACTTTTGCACTTGTATTAGTGTGGAAAAAACACTTTTCGCACTTGTGTTAGTGTTGAAAAACCACTTTTCGCACTTGTGTTAGTGTTGAAAAACCACTTTTCACACTTGTGTTAGTGTTGAAAAACCACTTTTCGCACTTGTGTTCGTGTTGAAAAACCACTTTTCGCACTTGTGTTGGTGCAGGAAACCACTTTTGCACTTGTATTAGTGTGGAAAAACCACTTTTCGCACTTGTGTTAGTGTTGAAAAACCACTTTTCGCACTTGTGTTCGTGTTGAAAAACCACTTTTCGCACTTGTGTTGGTGCAGGAAACCACTTTTGCACTTGTATTAGTGTGGAAAAAACACTTTTCGCACTTGTGTTAGTGTTGAAAAACCACTTTTCGCACTTGTGTTAGTGTTGAAAAACCACTTCTCGCACTTGTGTTAGTGTTGAAAAACCACTTTTCGCACTTGTGTTAGTGCAGGAAACCACTTTTGCACATGTATTAGTGTGGAAAAAACACTTTTTGCACTTGTGATAGTGTTGAAAAACCACTTTTCGCACTTGTGTTAGTGTTGAAAAACCACTTTTCGCACTTGTGTTGGTGCAGGAAACCACTTTTTGCACTTGTGTTAGTGTTGAAAAACCACTTTTCGCACTTGTGTTAGTGTTGAAAAACCACTTTTCGCACTTGTGTTGGTGCAGGAAACCACTTTTGCACTTGTATTAGTGATGGAAAAAAACACTTTTTGCACTTGTGTTAGTGTTGAAAAACCACTTTTCGCACTTGTGTTAGTGTTGAAAAACCACTTTTCGCACTTGTGTTGGTGAAGGAAACCACTTTTGCACTTGTTTTAGTGTGGAAAAAACACTTTTTGCACTTGTGATAGTGTTGAAAAACCACTTTTCGCACTTGTGTTAGTGTTGAAAAACCACTTTTCGCACTTGTGTTGGTGCAGGAAACCACTTTTGCACTTGTATTATTGTGGAAAACCACTTTTCGCACTTGTGTTAGTGTTGAAAAACCACTTTTCGCACTTGTGTTAGTGTTGAAAAACCACTTTTCGCACTTGTGTTAGTGTTGAAAACCACTTTTCGCACTTGTGTTAGTGTTGAAAAACCACTTTTCGCACTTGTGTTGGTGCAGGAAACCACTTTTGCACTTGTATTAGTGTGGAAAAAACACTTTTCGCACTTGTGTTAGTGTTGAAAACCACTTTTCGCACTTGTGTTAGTGTTGAAAAACCACTTTTCACACTTGTGTTAGTGTTGAAAAACCACTTTTCGCACTTGTGTTCGTGTTGAAAAACCACTTTTCGCACTTGTGTTGGTGCAGGAAACCACTTTTGCACTTGTATTAGTGTGGGAAAAACCACTTTTCGCACTTGTGTTAGTGTTGAAAAACACTTTTCGCACTTGTGTTGGTGCAGGAAACCACTTTTGCACTTGTGTTAGTGTTGAAAAAACCACTTTTCGCACTTGTGTTAGTGTTGAAAAACCACTTTTTCGCACTTGTGTTCGTGTTGAAAAAACCACTTTTCGCACTTGTGTTGGTGCAGGAAACCACTTTTGCACTTGTATTAGTGTGGAAAAAACACTTTTCGCACTTGTGTTAGTGTTGAAAAAACCACTTTTCGCACTTGTGTTAGTGTTGAAAAACCACTTTTCACACTTGTGTTAGTGTTGAAAAACCACTTTTCGCACTTGTGTTCGTGTTGAAAAACCACTTTTCGCACTTGTGTTGGTGCAGGAAACCACTTTTGCACTTGTATTAGTGTGGAAAAACCACTTTTCGCACTTGTGTTAGTGTTGAAAAACCACTTTTCGCACTTGTGTTGGTGCAGGAAACCACTTTTGCACTTGTGTTAGTGTTGAAAAACCACTTTTCGCACTTGTGTTAGTGTTGAAAAACCACTTTTCGCACTTGTGTTGGTGAAGGAAACCACTTTTGCACTTGTTTTAGTGTGGAAAAAACACTTTTTGCACTTGTGATAGTGTTGAAAAACCACTTTTCGCACTTGTGTTAGTGTTGAAAACCACTTTTCGCACTTGTGTTGGTGCAGGAAACCACTTTTGCACTTGTATTATTGTGGAAAAACCACTTTTCGCACTTGTGTTAGTGTTGAAAAACCACTTTTCGCACTTGTGTTAGTGTTGAAAAAACCACTTTTCGCACTTGTGTTAGTGTTGAAAAACCACTTTTCGCACTTGTGTAGTGTTGAAAAACCACTTTTCGCACTTGTGTTGGTGCAGGAAACCACTTTTGCACTTGTATTAGTGTGGAAAAAACACTTTTCGCACTTGTGTTAGTGTTGAAAAACCACTTTTCGCACTTGTGTTAGTGTTGAAAAACCACTTTTCACACTTGTGTTAGTGTTGAAAAACCACTTTTCGCACTTGTGTTCGTGTTGAAAAACCACTTTTCGCACTTGTGTTGGTGCAGGAAACCACTTTTGCACTTGTATTAGTGTGGAAAAAACACTTTTCGCACTTGTGTTAGTGTTGAAAAACCACTTTTCGCACTTGTGTTCGTGTTGAAAAACCACTTTTCGCACTTGTGTTGGTGCAGGAAACCACTTTTGCACTTGTATTAGTGTGGAAAAAACACTTTTTGCACTTGTGATAGTGTTGAAAAACCACTTTTCGCACTTGTGTTAGTGTTGAAAAACTACTTTACGCACTTGTGTTGGTGCAGGGAAACCACTTTTGCACTTGTATTAGTGTGGAAAAACTACTTTTCGGACTTGTGTTAGTGTTGAAAAACCACTTTTCGCACTTGTGTTAGTGTTGAAAAACCACTTTTCGCACTTGTGTTGGTGCAGTAAACCACTTTTGCACTTGTATTAGTGTGGAAAAAACACTTTTTGCACTTGTGATAGTGTTGAAAAACCACTTTTCGCACTTGTGTTAGTGTTGAAAAACCACTTTCGCACTTGTGTTGGTGCAGGAAACCACTTTTGCACTTGTATTAGTGTGGAAAAACCACTTTTCGCACTTGTGTTAGTGTTGAAAAACCACTTTTCGCACTTGTGTTAGTGTTGAAAAACCACTTTTCGCACTCGTGTTGGTGCAGGAAACCACTGTTGCACTTGCATTAGTGTGGAAAAAACACTTTTTGCACTTGTGATAGTGTTGAAAAACCACTTTTTCGCACTTGTGTTATTGTTGAAAAACCACTTTTCGCACTTGTGTTGGTGCAGGAAACCACTTTTGCACTTGTATTAGTGTGGAAAACCACTTTTCGCACTTGTGTTAGTGTTGAAAAACCACTTTTCGCACTTGTGTTAGTGTTGAAAAACCACTTTTCGCACTTGTATTGGTGCAGGAAACCACTTTTGCACTTGTATTAGTGTGGAAAAAACACTTTTTGCACTTGTGATAGTGTTGAAAAACCACTTTTTGCACTTGTGTTAGTGTTGAAAAACCACTTTTCGCATCTTGTGTTGGTGCAGGAAACCACTTTTGCACTTGTATTAGTGTTGAAAAACCACTTTTCGCACTTGTGTTAGTGTTGAAAAACCACTTTTCGCACTTGTGTTAGTGTTGAAAAAACACTTTTCGCACTTGGATAGTTAGTGTGAAAAACCACTTTTCGCTCTTGTGTTAGTGTTGAAAAACCACTTTTCGCACTTGTGTTGATGCAGGAAACCACTTTTGCACTTGTATTAGTGTGAAAAAAACACTTTTCGCACTTGTGTTAGTGTTGAAAAACCACTTTTCGCACTTGTGTAGTGTTGAAAAACCACTTTTCGCACTTGTGTTGGTGCAGGAAACCACTTTTGCACTTGTATTAGTGTGGAAAAAAACACTTTTCGCACTTGTGATAGTGTTGAAAAACCACTTTTCGCACTTGTGTTGATGCAGGAAACCACTTTTGCACTTGTATTAGTGTGAAAAAAACACTTTTCGCACTTGTGTTAGTGTTGAAAAACCACTTTTCGCACTTGTGTTAGTGTTGAAAAACCACTTTTCGCACTTGTGTTGGTGCAGGAAACCACTTTTGCACTTGTATTAGTGTGGAAAAAACACTTTTCGCACTTGTGATAGTGTTGAAAAACCACTTCTCGCACTTGTGTTAGTGTTGAAAAACCACTTTTCGCACTTGTGTTAGTGCAGGAAACCACTTTTGCACATGTATTAGTGTGGAAAAAACACTTTTTGCACTTGTGATAGTGTTGAAAAACCACTTTTCGCACTTGTGTTAGTGTTGAAAAACCACTTTTCGCACTTGTGTTGGTGCAGGAAACCACTTTTCGCACTTGTGTTAGTGTTGAAAAACCACTTTTCGCACTTGTGTTAGTGTTGAAAAACCACTTTTCGCACTTGTGTTAGTGTTGAAAAACCACTTTTCGCACTTGTGTTGGTGCAGGAAACCACTTTTGCACTTGTATTAGTGTGGAAAAAACACTTTTCGCACTTGTGTTAGTGTTGAAAAACCACTTTTCGCACTTGTGTTAGTGTTGAAAAACCACTTCTCGCACTTGTGTTAGTGTTGAAAAACCACTTTTCGCACTTGTGTTAGTGCAGGAAACCACTTTTGCACATGTATTAGTGTGGAAAAAACACTTTTTGCACTTGTGATAGTGTTGAAAAACCACTTTTCGCACTTGTGTTAGTGTTGAAAAACCACTTTTCGCACTTGTGTTGGTGCAGGAAACCACTTTTTGCACTTGTGTTAGTGTTGAAAAAACCACTTTTCGCACTTGTGTTAGTGTTGAAAAAACCACTTTTCGCACTTGTGTTGGTGCAGGAAACCACTTTTGCACTTGTATTAGTGATGGAAAAAACACTTTTTGCACTTGTGTTAGTGTTGAAAAACCACTTTTCGCACTTGTGTTAGTGTTGAAAAACCACTTTCGCACTTGTGTTGGTGAAGGAAACCACTTTTGCACTTGTTTTAGTGTGGAAAAAACACTTTTTGCACTTGTGATAGTGTTGAAAAACCACTTTTCGCACTTGTGTTAGTGTTAAAAAACCACTTTTCGCACTTGTGTTGGTGCAGGAAACCACTTTTGCACTTGTATTATTGTGGAAAAACCACTTTTCGCACTTGTGTTAGTGTTGAAAAACCACTTTTCGCACTTGTGTTAGTGTTGAAAAACCACTTTTCGCACTTTGTTAGTGTTGAAAAACCACTTTTCGCACTTGTGTTAGTGTTGAAAAACCACTTTTCGCACTTGTGTTGGTGCAGGAAACCACTTTTGCACTTGTATTAGTGTGGAAAAAACACTTTTCGCACTTGTGTTAGTGTTGAAAAACCACTTTTCGCACTTGTGTTAGTGTTGAAAAACCACTTTTCACACTTGTGTTAGTGTTGAAAAACCACTTTTCGCACTTGTGTTCGTGTTGAAAAACCACTTTTCGCACTTGTGTTGGTGCAGGAAACCACTTTTGCACTTGTATAGTGTGGAAAAACCACTTTTCGCACTTGTGTTAGTGTTGAAAAACCACTTTTCGCACTTGTGTTCGTGTTGAAAAACCACTTTTCGCACTTGTGTTGGTGCAGGAAACCACTTTTGCACTTGTATTAGTGTGGAAAAAACACTTTTCGCACTTGTGTTAGTGTTGAAAAACCACTTTTCGCACTTGTGTTAGTGTTGAAAAACCACTTCTCGCACTTGTGTTAGTGTTGAAAAACCACTTTTCGCACTTGTGTTAGTGCAGGAAACCACTTTTGCACATGTATTAGTGTGGAAAAAACACTTTTTGCACTTGTGATAGTGTTGAAAAACCACTTTTCGCACTTGTGTTAGTGTTGAAAAACCACTTTTCGCACTTGTGTTGGTGCAGGAAACCACTTTTTGCACTTGTGTTAGTGTTGAAAAACCACTGTTTCGCACTTGTGTTAGTGTTGAAAAACCACTTTTCGCACTTGTGTTGGTGCAGGAAACCACTTTTGCACTTGTATTAGTGATGGAAAAAACACTTTTTGCACTTGTGTTAGTGTTGAAAAACACTTTTCGCACTTGTGTTAGTGTGAAAAACCACTTTTCGCACTTGTGTTGGTGAAGGAAACCACTTTTGCACTTGTTTTAGTGTGGAAAAAAACACTTTTTGCACTTGTGATAGTGTTGAAAAACCACTTTTCGCACTTGTGTTAGTGTTGAAAAACCACTTTTCGCACTTGTGTTGGTGCAGGAAACCACTTTTGCACTTGTATTATTGTGGAAAACCACTTTTCGCACTTGTGTTAGTGTTGAAAAACCACTTTTCGCACTTGTGTTAGTGTTGAAAAACCACTTTTTCGCACTTGTGTTAGTGTTGAAAAACCACTTTTCGCACTTGTGTTAGTGTTGAAAAACCACTTTTCGCACTTGTGTTGGTGCAGGAAACCACTTTTGCACTTGTATTAGTGTGGAAAAAAAACACTTTTCGCACTTGTGTTAGTGTTGAAAAACCACTTTTCGCACTTGTGTTAGTGTTGAAAAACCACTTTTCACACTTGTGTTAGTGTTGAAAAACCACTTTTCGCACTTGTTGTTCGTGTTGAAAAACCACTTTTCGCACTTGTGTTGGTGCAGGAAACCACTTTTTGCACTTGTATTAGTGTGGAAAAACCACTTTTCGCACTTGTGTAGTGTTGAAAAACCACTTTTCGCACTTGTGTTGGTGCAGGAAACCACTTTTGCACTTGTGTTAGTGTTGAAAAACCACTTTTCGCACTTGTGTTAGTGTTGAAAAACCACTTTTCGCACTTGTGTTCGTGTTGAAAAACCACTTTTCGCACTTGTGTTGGTGCAGGAAACCACTTTTGCACTTGTATTAGTGTGGAAAAAACACTTTTCGCACTTGTGTTAGTGTTGAAAAACCACTTTTTGCACTTGTGTTAGTGTTGAAAAACCACTTTTCGCACTTGTGTTAGTGTTGAAAAACTACTTTACGCACTTGTGTTGGTGCAGGAAACCACTTTTGCACTTGTATTAGTGTGGAAAAACTACTTTTCGGACTTGTGTTAGTGTTGAAAAACCACTTTTCGCACTTGTGTTAGTGTTGAAAAACCACTTTTCGCACTTGTGTTGGTGCAGTAAACCACTTTTGCACTTGTATTAGTGTGGAAAAAACACTTTTTGCACTTGTGATAGTGTTGAAAAACCACTTTTCGCACTTGTGTTAGTGTTGAAAAACCACTTTCGCACTTGTGTTGGTGCAGGGAAACCACTTTTGCACTTGTATTAGTGTGGAAAAAACCACTTTTCGCACTTGTGTTAGTGTTGAAAAACCACTTTTCGCACTTGTGTTAGTGTTGAAAAACCACTTTTCGCACTCGTGTTGGTGCAGGAAACCACTGGTTGCACTTGCATTAGTGTGGAAAAAACACTTTTTGCACTTGTGATAGTGTTGAAAAACCACTTTTCGCACTTGTGTTATTGTTGAAAAACCACTTTTCGCACTTGTGTTGGTGCAGGAAACCACTTTTGCACTTGTATTAGTGTGGAAAACCACTTTTCGCACTTGTGTTAGTGTTGAAAAACCACTTTTCGCACTTGTGTTAGTGTTGAAAAACCACTTTTCGCACTTGTATTGGTGCAGGAAACCACTTTTGCACTTGTATTAGTGTGGAAAAAACACTTTTTGCACTTGTGATAGTGTTGAAAAACCACTTTTTGCACTTGTGTTAGTGTTGAAAAACCACTTTTCGCCTGTGTTGGTGCAGGAAACCACTTTTGCACTTGTATTAGTGTTGAAAAAACCACTTTTCGCACTTGTGTTAGTGTTGAAAAACCACTTTTCGCACTTGTGTTAGTGTTGAAAAAACACTTTTCGCACTTGTGTTAGTGTTGAAAAACCACTTTTCGCTCTTGTGTTAGTGTTGAAAAACCACTTTTCGCACTTGTGTTGATGCAGGAAACCACTTTTGCACTTGTATTAGTGTGAAAAAAACACTTTTCGCACTTGTGTTAGTGTTGAAAACCACTTTCGCACTTGTGTTAGTGTTGAAAAACCACTTTTCGCACTTGTGTTGGTGCAGGAAACCACTTTTGCACTTGTATTAGTGTGGAAAAAACACTTTTCGCACTTGTGATAGTGTTGAAAACCACTTTTCGCACTTGTGTTGATGCAGGAAACCACTTTTGCACTTGTATTAGTGTGAAAAAAACACTTTTCGCACTTGTGTTTAGTGTTGAAAAACCACTTTTCGCACTTGTGTTAGTGTTGAAAACCATTTTCGCACTTGTGTTGGTGCAGGAAACCACTTTTGCACTTGTATTAGTGTGGAAAAAACACTTTCGCACTTGTGATAGTGTTGAAAAACCACTTCTCGCACTTGTGTTAGTGTTGAAAAACCACTTTTCGCACTTGTGTTAGTGCAGGAAACCACTTTGCACATGTATTAGTGTGGAAAAAACACTTTTTGCACTTGTGATAGTGTTGAAAAACCACTTTTCGCACTTGTGTTAGTGTTGAAAAAACCACTTTTCGCACTTGTGTTGGTGCAGGGAAACCACTTTTCGCACTTGTGTTAGTGTTGATAAACCACTTTTCGCACTTGTGTTAGTGTTGAAAAACCACTTTTCGCACTTGTGTTAGTGTTGAAAAACCACTTTTCGCACTTGTGTTGGTGCAGGAAACCACTTTTGCACTTGTATTAGTGTGGAAAAAACACTTTTCGCACTTGTGTTAGTGTTGAAAAACCACTTTTCGCACTTGTGTTAGTGTTGAAAAACC
Source organism: Myxine glutinosa (assembly GCF_964187855.1). Taxonomy (NCBI): domain Eukaryota; kingdom Metazoa; phylum Chordata; class Myxini; order Myxiniformes; family Myxinidae; genus Myxine; species Myxine glutinosa. The sequence goes on from NW_027618700.1 coordinate 61,843, forward strand.
ACTTCTCGCACTTGTGTTAGTGTTGAAAAACCACTTTTCGCACTTGTGTTAGTGCAGGAAACCACTTTTGCACATGTATTAGTGAGGAAAAAACACTTTTTGCACTTGTGATAGTGTTGAAAAACCACTTTTCGCACTTGTGTTAGTGTTGAAAAACCACTTTTCGCACTTGTGTTGGTGCAGGAAACCACTTTTTGCACTTGTGTTAGTGTTGAAAAACCACTTTTCGCACTTGTGTTAGTGTTGAAAACCACTTTTCGCACTTGTGTTGGTGCAGGAAACCACTTTTGCACTTGTATTAGTGATGGAAAAAACACTTTTTGCACTTGTGTTAGTGTTGAAAAAACCACTTTTCGCACTTGTGTTAGTGTTGAAAAACCACTTTTCGCACTTGTGTTGGTGAAGGAACCACTTTGCACTTGTTTTAGTGTGGAAAAAACACTTTTTGCACTTGTGATAGTGTTGAAAAACCACTTTTCGCACTTGTGTTAGTGTTAAAAAACCACTTTTCGCACTTGTGTTGGTGCAGGAAACCACTTTTGCACTTGTATTATTGTGGAAAAACACTTTTCGCACTTGTGTTAGTGTTGAAAAACCACTTTTCGCACTTGTGTTAGTGTTGAAAAACCACTTTTCGCACTTGTGTTAGTGTTGAAAAACCACTTTTCGCACTTGTGTTAGTGTTGAAAAACCACTTTTCGCACTTGTGTTGGTGCAGGGAAACCACTTTTGCACTTGTATTAGTGTGGAAAAACACTTTTTCGCACTTGTGTTAGTGTTGAAAAACCCACTTTTCGCACTTGTGTTAGTGTTGAAAAACCACTTTTCACACTTGTGTTAGTGTTGAAAAACCAGCTTTTCGCACTTGTGTTCGTGTTGAAAAACCACTTTTCGCACTTGTGTTGGTGCAGGAAACCACTTTTGCACTTGTATTAGTGATGGAAAAAACACTTTTTGCACTTGTGTTAGTGTTGAAAAACCACTTTTCGCACTTGTGTTAGTGTTGAAAAACCACTTTTCGCACTTGTGTTGGTGAAGGAAACCACTTTTGCACTTGTTTTAGTGTGGAAAAAACACTTTTTGCACTTGTGATAGTGTTGAAAAACCACTTTTCGCACTTGTGTTAGTGTTGAAAAACCACTTTTCGCACTTGTGTTGGTGCAGGAAACCACTTTTGCACTTGTATTATTGTGGAAAACCACTTTTCGCACTTGTGTTAGTGTTGAAAAACCACTTTTCGCACTTGTGTTAGTGTTGAAAAACCACTTTTCGCACTTGTGTTAGTGTTGAAAAACCACTTTTCGCACTTGTGTTAGTGTTGAAAAACCACTTTTCGCACTTGTGTTGGTGCAGGAAACCACTTTTGCACTTGTATTAGTGTGGAAAAAACACTTTTCGCACTTGTGTTAGTGTTGAAAAACCACTTTTCGCACTGTGTTAGTGTTGAAAAACCACTTTTCACACTTGTGTTAGTGTTGAAAAACCACTTTTCGCACTTGTGTTCGTGTTGAAAAACCACTTTTCGCACTTGTGTTGGTGCAGGAAACCACTTTTGCACTTGTATTAGTGTGGAAAAACCACTTTTCGCACTTGTGTTAGTGTTGAAAAACCACTTTTCGCACTTGTGTTGGTGCAGGAAACCACTTTTGCACTTGTGTTAGTGTTGAAAAACCACTTTTCGCACTTGTGTTAGTGTTGAAAAACCACTTTTCGCACTTGTGTTCGTGTTGAAAAACCACTTTTCGCACTTGTGTTGGTGCAGGAAACCACTTTTGCACTTGTATTAGTGTGGAAACAACACTTTTCGCACTTGTGTTAGTGTTGAAAAACCACTTTTCGCACTTGTGTTAGTGTTGAAAAAACCACTTTTCACACTTGTGTTAGTGTTGAAAAACCACTTTTCGCACTTGTGTTCGTGTTGAAAAACCACTTTTCGCACTTGTGTTGGTGCAGGGAAACCACTTTTGCACTTGTATTAGTGTGGAAAAACCACTTTTCGCACTTGTGTTAGTGTTGAAAAACCACTTTTCGCACTTGTGTTGGTGCAGGAAACCACTTTTGCACTTGTGTTAGTGTTGAAAAACCACTTTTCGCACTTGTGTTAGTGTTGAAAAACCACCTTTTCGCACTTGTGGTTGGTGAAGGAAACCACTTTTGCACTTGTTTTAGTGTGGAAAAAACACT